>NC_048422.1:23532072-23546894 GCF_013103735.1 Etheostoma cragini | reverse complement strand
TCTCTCTCTCTCCCTCTCTCTCTCTCTCTCTCTCTCTCTGTCCCTCCACAGCAACGCTCCACCGTGGCCTCTATGATGCACAGACAGGAGACCGTCGAGTGCCTGAAGAAGTTCAACGCCAGGAGGAAACTCAAGGTGTGAACACGCTCCGTCTCTCAAAAAAGAAACAACGCATTCACACTTAGACGCAACACATTGTGGGCGGCGCGGTGGCCCAATGGTTGGCCTCGCAGCTAGAAGGTTCTGGGTTTGAATCCGGTCCAGGCATCTCTGCAGTTTGTATGTTCTTCCCATGTTTGAGTGGGTTAACCCCCCCCCCCCCCCCCCCCCCCCCCCCCCCCCCCCCCCCCCCCCCCCCCCCCCCCCCCCCCCCCCCACCCAAACCATCAAAAAACGTGTATAGGTTCTCCAGTCAGGGTCCTGGATCTGGAGTTGGTCCCCGGACGAATGTATGTGTATGGAACGATAAAGTACCTTTATTTATATATACATATATATGCATACATACTGTATATATAGCTACCAAAAGCCTGGAATCAGAAGTTAGGTCAAAGAGTCGTTGCTATAGTAGTAGTTTATTTGAACATGTAAAGCATTGAAATAAAGTATATATATATATATATTATAATATACAACATTTACAAAAGAGCCCAATGCTAATTGGCCCAAAGAGCCGAGGTGTTAAGGTTTTTAAAGTACAAATACTTACTTACTTATTTACTTAGTAAATTTTGGTTACTTTACTGGAGTAATTATTTTGCAGCAGACTTTTTACTGCTTCTCCTTACATTTTCATACAATTATCTGTATTTTCTACTCCTTACATTTTAAAAATAGCCTAGTAGATCCTATTTCAGTTCGGCTTGTAATCATTCTGGGTGCTCATCATTTAAAGAAAACAACAACACAAAAAACAATGGTTGGATGTACATTACCTTCCAATAAAGGCTGTTGATAACATGCCTCTAAAGGCTGACTGTTTGCACCATTACAATACTATAATACCTGAAACAGGTGCATCACAAATCTTTCAACATTAATATTTTAATGTAACATCAGAGTCACTATGGCTTTTAGAATAGGATTTTGGAGGGTTAGGGGGTAGGGCACCATAGGCCCCCATAGGCCCCAATAGGCCCCCATAGGCCCTCATAGGCCCCAATAGGCCCCCATAGGCCCCCATAGGCCCCCATAGGCCCCAATAGGCCCCCATAGGCCCCCATTGGCCCCAATAGGCCCCCATAGGCCCCCATAGGCCCCCGTGGCGTGGCATGAGCTTTTGTTCTCAATGGCATTTTTCCCCCTTTACATCCTTTTTACTTTTATACTTTAAGTTTTTTGAAACCAGTACTTTTATACTTTTACTCGAGTAAAAAGCTCAAGAAGTCTTTTTAAACCCTAGTATCTATACTTCTACCTGAGTACTGAATGGGAATACTTCTGACACCCCCGCCAAAGCGAGAGATCTTGCCACGTTGTGATTGTTCTCTAGTGTAAAACCTAATTAAGGACATAATGAAAAAGAGTCATGCCAGTGTTAAGTTTATTAGGACTGCGAGTTCTACATGGGATCCCAGCGAGGGAGAGCAGTGATTTCTGTCTCTCAAGCTGCATCACTGAAGGATTTTTAAACTTATTTTGAAGCCTTAAAGACCACTGTGGGAGCGGGTGATGCTCCACTGATACATTTACATATCAATGTAATCATTTAGTGTTATTAGAGACAGCTTGTTCCATTTAACTAGACACTGCATCACTGTTAAAATGACTGGCCGTTCAGTTGGGACTCGATTCATTTCCATTAGCTCATGTTCTGGTTTAAGCCTTATGTTGTCTTCCCTTTGACCATGAAAAAGTTTTTCCCCTTCTCACATCGTTTTTTTAATGAAGTTTGTGTATTTTTTTTTTTTTTTTTGCATTGATTTTTGCTGCTTTTTCCATCATTTTTCGCCCGTATTTCGACTTCCTTTATTTTGGATATAAAAGAAGAAGGAAAAATAAAAAATAGGGCCAATTTGACCCGAAGACAACATGAGGGTTAAGCATTTTAATTGAGAGTGGAGTCAGTGTGCACGAATCATCAGTCAATGAACAAATAAGTGGAGAATATGCAAAACTGATCGAGACGGCCGTCTTGTTTTAAGACTTGTAGAAGAAAATAAGGACAGAAAAGCAACACACACGTCGGTTCAACATCTAGATGAAAACGTGTCAAATTGTCTGTCGTTGTGCAAACACACACCACGGGGGGGAAATGGCATTTTTAAGGCTCCTCAAGAATGAAAAAAAAAGGTCTATTTCACAGTGTTTCATGGTAGTTTGTGCGTGAGAGATGACGATTGAGATAATACAACACACATTTATCTTTCTATCGGCGTGTTTTACCTCACGCTGCTGCAGCCTTTATGTTGATATGGCGGCACGCAGAAATGATACAGAAATGTTTTAGATCAGACCCATAAGATTAAATATACACATATATATATATACATATATAGATATGAACATAACCAACGTGTTAAATTGCCATCATATATTTTTATTAATTACATTTTTTATTAATTTTTGTAACGCAATTCCACACAGATATATATTCCTATACAAATGTAAGATTTGGTAATACAAAAAATAGAAGAAAAAAAATAGATAGATAGATAGATAGATAGATAGATAGATAGATAGATAGATAGATAGATATTGATCCTAAAAAAGGGAAATTGTGGTGTTACAGCAGCCAGACAAATATCAGTCACACAGCACAGAACCAAACTATAAATGAAATACTAGGATACTATGATTCATACAGTATATATGAAATAATAATAGGATGAAATACAAGAAGAAATATTTAAAATATGGCAGTGCAGTATTGTGGGTCTCTCAGAGTCTTATCGCACCCAGTGCTGAGGTGTTAAAGAGTTTAATTGCCTGTGGTAGGAAGGATTTCCTGTAGCGCCTCTTAGAGAAGCTAAGCTAAACCCCCCCCCCCCCCCCGACCCCCCCAGGAGAGGGGGGGCCGGGGTTATCCATGATAGATAACAGTTTGATCAGTGACCTCCTCTCCTCCACCGCTTCAAAAGTGCCCTGTTTGCAGCCAATCACAGAGCCAGCCTTCCTGATCAGTTTTATCCAAATTATAATGAAAATTAAATAAAAGGCAGCAGAAAAAGAACCCGCGCATTATCCTCACACCCGTTACACACTGTACACACTGTACACACTGTACACACTGTTACACACTGTACACACTGTACACACTGTTACCCTCAAATATAAGCAGCATCCTCACACCCGTTACACACTGTACACACTGTACACACTGTACACACTGTTACACACTGTACACACTGTTACCCTCAAATATAAGCAGCATCCTCACACCCGTTACACACTGTACACACTGTACACACTGTACACCCGTTACACACTGTACACACTGTACACACTGTACACACTGTTACCCTCAAATATAAGCAGCATCCTCACACCCATTACATACTGTACACACTGTACACACTGTACACACTGTTACCCTCAAATATAAGCAGCACCCTTACACCCATTACATACTGTCAAATATAAACACACATATGTGTGCTTGCACATCCATACTTATCCTCCATCCACCGATGCCCCCCCTCCCTTCAAAGACTCAGTAGTAATACTATATTCAAAAGACATCCATGCTTGTCTCTTTGTGCTTGGAATATTCAACACCCTTTTGATCAGAAGTTCAAAGTGTCACAGGTTTAAGCCGCTCCGGGATGTCTGGTCCATTTTGGACTCTCCAAGTTACAGTAAATGAGTCTGGCAGCTTCAGTGAAACCTGTTAAAGGGCCATCATGTTAACGTAGAGGGCCGCATGTCTTCAAGACGCTCTTTTTCACCCTTCGTCTCGTCCTCTTCCTCCTCAGGGGGCCATCTTGACCACCATGCTCGTCTCCAGGAACTTCTCTGGTGAGTGGAAAGAGTCGAGGGAACGCAGCGGGGAGGAGGACAGGATGACATGCCATCTGTCTTTTGCCATCTCTTCACACATAACACACACACACACACGCGCACACACACACACACACACACACACACACAGCAGGTTCACGGGCGGCAGTGTTGGAGGAAGCAGGAAACATGGCAGAGATATTTGGTTGGATTTTGGGCCGTTATCTCACACGGTATAACTAAATCATCTAAATCATCAGCCAAGTACACTGGACTCCTGGTTTTTGGACCCCACGGATATAGTTAAACAAGGGAAGACCCCCCACACACACACACACGCACACACACACACATACTCTCAAACAGGTTTTGTTATTGGGGTCATGCCGACTATTCTCGTTCCCTAACCCTGAGACCTAGGAATTACCCACTGTGTCTCTTCATATCACAACATGGTGTTTCTGTAATTCCACTCACCATGTCACCATGCCTCCCCCCTCTCTCTCTCTCTCTCTCTCTCTCTCTCTCTCTCTCTCTCTCTCTCTCTGTGTTCCAGTGGGTCGGCAGACCACCGCGCCGGCGTCCGTCAGCGCCGTGGCTGGAACCCCCGCTGGCATCGTGGAGCAAGGTAAACTCATCTCAGCTCTTCGTTCTGACCCCTCCTCTCTTAAAACTCCCCATCCTTTTACTCCCATTGAACTTGTGGCGGACGTGATTAAATGGAAATCCCCCCCGGAGTCATCACAGTCTCCCGCTCTCCCTCAGCTTGTTTTTAATCTCTCTTCCCTAAATCTGTCATTTTTTTCCCGCTCTCTAATGCTTCGTGACTGTTTGCCAAGGTAAGCAGCCTTATCTCTCATCCGGGGGCCGAGAGCATTACAGTCCAGATATCTTTGCTTGGCATGGGTCAAGGCTTCTCTGTTGTGCAATACAGTCACAAGCCCTCTGGGGAATTAGGAGACAAATTGCATGCAGTTTGGTGTGTATGTGTGCGTGCATGTGTGTGTGTGTGTGTGTGTAGTGGCTTAGATGTCGGATGTGCATGGAGAAAGGGATGCGCTTCAACTGTGAGTCGCACACAAAAAAAAAAATTAAAAGTATCTTCCATGTTGATCAGGTCTGACCAGCTGTCATGCACCTTGTGGCTTCTGCACGTGTCTCTCTGTCCTCATGTCCTGCTACGCTGAGGCGTTGTGTGTTTCCTGCCCATCAATGAACTCTGTCGGAGCTCCGACTAATCCAGCCGACTCTCCAGATTAACAAACCCATTATCACATACCTGCATCTCTGTTCCGCTTCCCAGCATGCTTTCACTCCTAATCTCCCCCTCGATCTGTAGCTGTGCGTGCATCTGTGTGTGTGTGTGTGTGTGAAAGTGTGTGTGTGTGTGTGTGTGTGTGTGTGTGTGAGTGTATTCGGATTATATGGAGAATTAGTTTGACTTTTTTTCTCCACATGATGCCCTGTGCTTATCTAATGCTTTGGGCAATGCATCAGGGTTAGTAGGTGCCAGTTGGATTGAGATATTTTAATGTGTGTGTGTGTGTGTGTGTGTGTGTGTGTGTGTGTGTGTGTGTGTGTGTGTGTGTGTGTGTGTGTGTGTGTGTGTGTGTGAGAGTTCATTGGGGTTTTATGTCTTTTTGCAGGAAGGAGGGAGGGTTTTCTTTTCTTTTTTTCTAGCAGCAGGGATAAATTCCGTCCAGAGTGTGTGATCTTTTTTAATATATTTCCCTTAAGGGGGGAGACAGGGAGGACATGTGGAGAGACGAGCATTGTCACTCTGTTTTGTGGTCTGCATGTTCATTTAGAGGCGAGTTTGTATAGCCCATGCATGCATGCATCGGTGTGAGCGGGTTCAGAGAGCTGTGGTCATCTGAAGGTGTTATGATGTGTACTCTTCCATCTGAGGGTGTGTCCTTCTGCCTCTCTGCAGCAGCCAAGAGTCTCCTCAACAAGAAGGCTGATGTCAAGGTAAGCTAGCTCGTCTCGTCTCTTCCCTCTTCCCTCGTTTTCATTCGCCTCGTTTCCTCTTCACATCCTCGGCTGCCCTTCCAGCTCAGAACTACTTTCATTAAACCTGAAACACATCGATCACAAGCAGATACACACGTTTGAGGTGATTTGACTTTGCTGAAATGCTCCAGCGTTCACTTTGATATTATTTGAAGATATCGCAATACAGCGTGAGCATCCTGTGCTTGTCATTTCCTGCTGTATTTTTGGACTTAATTTCATTAATTTGTCTTGTGATTGTCAAGTAATGTGTTTTTTTAAGGTAAGTTATGATAGCAATCGTGGACTAATACACAAACTTGCTGAAGAACCAGAATACTGTAGATTATCCTGTGTACTTCAGCTCAACCAAGTACCACATTGCAATTATAATAACAAACGTTAAAACTTCACAGAACAACAATAGTCAAACAATACTGAAGAAAACAAGTTCTAATACTCATGTCCAATAATAAATAAAAAAAATGCAACATAATCTACATTTTGTTTACATAATGTGTACCAACTCTCATTTAACCTTCAAATACAATAACTGTAACATAAGTGAGACTAAAATAACAAAACAAGACACACAAAGGTCACAAAGTTACTTAAGTTCTGAAAGTATACGATATGTATACGATACAAAATCAGACTTAAGGAAAGCTAGTTTTTAACGTTGGTCGTTACCAAGCTGGAATAAATGCAACGAGACGTTCACACTTTTTTTTTAAGTAAGTAAAATCCTAAGATTTGATGCAGATATGTGAAACGGGCCACCCTGGTGAGCTATTTGAAGCTTGTTTAAAGGGGCACAGACACAAATAATACACATTACAAATACAATCCTAATTATTTTAAAGGTTGTATCCTCTCACTTGCGGCTGGTAACGTCTCTCCACCTGGCCGCTTAGATGCCAGCTGTGTTGCAGACACCTCCGTTTGGCACAGCTGGCACTTTGCATCCCCTCCACCGCGGACATTTTTCCCCAAAAGTATTTCCCCGGTGCCAAATCAGAGCTCGTTGAAGTATTGGTGTCTGCACTGTTTCATCTGAAGAGAGCTCTCAGACGCCGAATCTATAGCGACTGACGTTATCGGTGCACCTCTGTCAACTCCGCTCTCCTGTTCTGTCCCGCAAGTGTTTGTCATTTGTTGCACTCTCAGGTTCAAGTGTCTGTTTCCAGAGTTTAATGCACTGTATGTCTGTGTGTGTGTGTGTGTGTGTGTGTGTGTGTCTGTGTGTGTGTGTGTGTGTGTGTGCGTGTGTGTGTGTGTGGTGTATCTGCTGTGTTGTTATGTGTTGCATGACTCAGTGTGAAGTCTGGGTGTAAACTGTGGATGAGCAGTCCAATATACGCTGCGTAGGTAATTGGTTAAATTTGTCTCTGATTCAGAATGTTATGGACAGATCTTTTAACAAAGTTCCCAAAGCACTTAAGAACGGCATTTGTTTTTAATCTTGTAGCAGCAAAATGACAAAACATTATGTTATGTACACAAGTTATCATCTTGTAACAACAACATGTATGTCTTGTGCACACAAATGAGTATCTTGTGTACAAAGTATACACACTTGTGTGCATGCCAGATACTAACATTTGCACATTTTGTGCTTTTGCTGTCCCACACATTAAGATAACTTGTGAAAGATGTAGATCTATATTTTCACACAAGATTATAACTGCGAGCAAAAGATATGGATCTTATTGACACAAGGTTTAAACTTTCTGTGCACAAGATATCTTGATTATGCAAGATGTTATGTGCAAAAGACATAGATCTTGTTTAAATGTGTTAATAACTTGTGTGTAAATGTATGGATTTTGTTCACACAAGATAATACTTCATGCACAGACGATATGGATGTTTCTTTTTGCACGAGACAAGTAACTTTTGCACACAACATAAAACAAAAGAAGAAGACGGATGCCTCTCATCTTCTGCCTCCTCTCTCTCTGTCTCTCCTGACCTGTGTCTTTCTGACACACTCTTTCATTAACCTGCATCTCCTCTTCCCGCCTTCAGCTTCTTCCTCTCTTCCTCTTCTCTCGACCCCTCCCCTCTGTCCTCGGGTGGCCCGATGCTAATCTCAAAATTATTTCCCACTAGATGATTAAGCTATCATTACATAATCACAGTTTTTTTTTTTTCTCCTTTGCTGCACCCTGACGTCACAACAATGCACACAACCCCGGAGCTATTTCAGTATTCCTGCATTAGCACAGCCACCCGCTCTCCTCGATCTTGCTCTTTGTGTTACACACTCATCTCCTTTTCCAGTCATTTCCTGACGAATATGCTCTTTTCTTCTCTGCATTCAAGTGCTTAAGCTAAGGGCAATCAAAGAGAGTTCAGATCAATTGTTGTAAAAGGACTGTGATGGACGACTTCATCATCTTAAGAGGCGAGTGACGGTTATACGCAATTTCATTTTTGTCTCAATTCGTAGGCCTCTCGCCTTGATCCGCTAGCTGCTGAACCCCTGAACACACGGTGTAAGGCTTGATCAGGGGCCTTTGTTGTTATTATTTATTTGGTCGGGACTATTGGCGTCCCTTTTGACACTATGTAAAAGAGACTCCAGATACAGTATTAGGGGACCACTAAGGTCTATAAAAAGGAGACTTCAGATACAGTATTAGGGACCACTAAGGTCTATATAAAAGAGACTTCAGATACAGTATTAGGGACCACTAAGGTCTACATAAAAGAGACTTCAGATACAGTATTAGGGGACCACTAAGGTCTATATAAAGAGACTTCAGATACAGTATTAGGGGACCACTAAGGTCTATATAAAGAGACTTCAGATACAGCATTAGGGACCACTAAGGTCTATATAAAGAGACTTCAGATACAGTATTAGGGACCACTAAGGTCTATATAAAGACACTTCAGATACAGTATTAGGGACCACTAAGGTCTATATAAAAGAGACTCCAGATACAGTATTAGGGACCACTAAGGTCTACATAAAAGAGACTTCAGATACAGTATTAGGGACCACTAAGGTCTATATAAAGAGACTCCAGATACAGTATTAGGGAACCATTAAGGTCTATATAAAAGAGACTTCAGATACAGTATTAGGGACCACTAAGGTCTATATAAAAGAGACTTCAGATACAGTATTAGGGACCACTAAGATCTATATAAAAGAGACGTCAGATACAGTATTAGGGGACCACTAAGGTCTATATAAAAGAGACTTCAGATACAGTATTAGGGACCACTAAGGTCTATATAAAGAGACTTCAGATCCAGTATTAGGGACCACTAAGGTCTATATAAAAGCATCCAAAGAGCACCATGTCAAGGGACCTTTTAAACTGACAAAAATGTATTTTAGTCTTTTGTGCTAGACAAAGATAATGTATTCATTTAGCAGGAATATAAATCGTCTCCCCTGTCTCAACAAAAACTCTCATGTGAGATAGAAACCCATATGGTGCAGCACATTGCTGATCCTCATGATTTCCTCAGTCTGGGTGGTATGGGTTTCTGCTGTCAATCACTCTTCAGCCTCCCATCTCGTCCAGATGGGCAGATTGTTGCTGCTTGTGAGACACTTGGGTTTAAATTTGTTACGTAACTCATGTAGTGAGTGTTAGTTAAAGCTATATTGTGTAAGAAGTTCCCCCATCTAACTGTGAAATTGTATATGACAACCAACTGAATATTACTTTCTAGCCCCTCCCATTCCAAACGCATTTTAACTCCTACAGTGACCGTATTATTCCAAGACGTACGACTTCGTCTTTGAGTGTTAGATTAGATTAGATAATACTTTATTCATCCCACAGTGGGGAAATTCCCTTGTTACAGCAGCATTTTCTACAATAAAAGCAAAAAACAAACAAGTAAACACACAAACAAACAGGCTAACAACAGCCAATGAGCAGAAGGTAGACTGAAGCAAAGGGGCGTCAAATAAAGGTTTTGTAAAGTAAAGTGCAGTTGCCAAAGTACAAAAAAACAACATTGCAGTGTAAAAAAGTGGCGTAAAAATTAAATTGAATATGTAATTAAAGTAATAATGCAAAAGCAGGGAACCATAATATAAGTTATGTTCACCTGTGACCATAAATAATAATGAAAAAGTAATAGAAAGTCTGCTGCTGAAGGAGCTGCCCGGGGACCCCACAGTGTCATGTTGGGGGGGTATCAGTCTGCTGCTGAAGGACCTCCTCAGGGACCCCACAGTGTCATGTTGGGGGGGTATCAGTCTGCTGCTGAAGGACCTCCTCAGGGACCCCACAGTGTCGTGTTATCAGTGCTATGAGGTCCCCAAACTCATGCAAGTGAATATTAGAAAAGTATCAGCGTGATCCTCCATCTGCAACAGGCAGACGGAGTAATCTTCCCCTGGTATTCGTCACGGTGCCACTGAGTGTAAAAGCGTGAAACGTGGACATACGCCCCCCTTTGACGGATGTATTTTAAAAAAGGAGGCGCAACATGGCAGAATACATACGAGTGAGTCGCTCGAATGTAGTCAGAACGACTCTGAATGGCAGATTCTACGGATACGAGCATACTTTGATTAGTTGATGGAGGGAATTACACAGGAATGAGCACATATTTGTGAAAGAACAAAGTTTTTTTTGTTGCTAAGAATCAACTGAAAACATTACACAGTGGAGCTTTAAGACTATGACTTATGTAAGAAAAGTAAGTGTAAGTGTAAGGAAACGTTGACTTTTGGTTTCAAACGTCCTCCTCCTGTGGATACTGCCTGTTTTTGATTGGCCCATCCATCCACACGACCACCTTTCTACGCAGACTTCACTTCACTTCCTCCTCAGAGGCTCCCGTGGCTCATATAATATAATAGCGAATTACTTATGTTGTTAGGCTAAATACAAACAGTAAATTAAAACAGAAACTGGTGGCGCCAGGCCAAAAATAACAGTCAGAAGGATTCGTTGTCTTGTATCCATGGACTTGCTGGTGGTGCTAGAGAAGAGGTCTCTGGTTTATCGAAGTCAGTAGGATTCACTCTCTGGGGAGCATGAATGTCTGTACAAAATGCCTTGGAAATCCATCCAATAGTTGTTGAGATATTTCAGTCTGGACCAAAGTGGTGAACCAACCATCCCACTGATATTGGCACATTATTTTTTTCTGGTTATTTATGAGGTTTTTTTGCAGCCTTGTTTCAATCTATATAAAAGCTAGTGTGTTTTATCTTCATCGTTGAAAAATATCAAACAAAGCACAATATGTTGAACATTTGACTCTTAGGGTTAATGATTCAAATACTCAAGACTGGCTTTTACAAAGCAGCTGATGAAGTGAATGAGTTAAACCCAGTTAGTGGTTGTCCTCCTGCCGTGAATGATCACGCTGCTTGTGCAATTAACACATTTCAACACACAAAAGCCACCCCAATGTGACGGTAACATCACATAGGGGTTTGCAGAGTTCACATGCAGGGCTGCAGTGTGTCCTGTGGAAGGCTGCATAGTCGATGGATTTTAAATTTGACTTTTTTGAATTGTTGTTGATCCCTCTGGCTGGATTGCCGGCAGGAGAAGCATCACAGCAAATAGCTTCAAAGGGGAAATCCAATGCTTTAAAATAGACAGGCTGATGTTTGCCCTTTGATTTGCAGTGATGGTAACGGGTGACCTTAACGCCAGTGTCATGCCACAGACTTCAGTGGTAGTCTCGCTTTGCCAGACCCTCCTCCAAAGTGCGCTGGAGGAGGGTCTGGCTACTCCACACAGCGTTCAGGGACGGGAGGAAAACGTGCTCTGGTTTGTTGGCGTTTCTTTAAACCAATCGCAATCATCACTAAGGCCCGGAGAAAAGCTGCGATGCCACTGAAAAATAGTCTCAGGAAGGAATTTGTTGTGGTGAAACACATTCAAAGGGGGGTGGCAGTAGCTCAGTCCATAGGGAGTTGGGTTGGGAACCGGAGGGTCACTGGTTCAAATCCCCGTATGGACCCAAAAAGTTGGGAGCGTGGATTGGTGGCTGGAGAGATGCCAGTTCACCTCCTGGGCACTGCCAGGTGCTCTTGAGCAAGGCACCGTACCCCCCGACCGCTCAGGGCGCTGGTTCAGCTGGCAGCCCACTCACTCTGACATCTCTCCATGTATAGTGCATGTATAGGCCCTGAGCATGTGTGTGTATTTCAGGGATGTGTGTGAGTACTAACAAAAAGTGTGTACACAGAGTGTAGTGCAGTAATTTCCCCATTGGGGACTAATAAACAAATTATCTTAATTATCTTATCTTATCTTAAAGGCAACCGAAAACTCAGATTGGACAGATAGTCTAGCTAGCTGTCTGGATTCCCCCTGCAGAGACCTGAGGACCAGGTAACCATAGTCCTCAGATTGGACAGATAGTCTAGCTAGCTGTCTGGATTTACCCTGCAGAGACCTGAGGACCAGGTAACCATAGTCCTCAGATTGGACAGATGGTCTAGCTAGCTGTCTGGATTTACCCTGCAGAGATCTGAGGACCAGGTAACCATAGTCCTCAGATTGGACAGATAGTCTAGCTAGCTGTCTGGATTTACCCTGCAGAGACCTGAGGACCAGGTAACCATAGTCCTCAGAAATCAGCCGGAGTTTTGAGCTTGTAGTTGTTTAATTATTTTAACAGTCGACAACTAATCGATTCCTCTTTGCACTTTAACAAAACTCGTGCAAACGAGGGGGGGGGGGGGGGGTTACATGAGCATGTACACATTTCTTACATCCTCTCTAAACACATTTCTCTCTCCTACACTTCTCCATCTTCACTCTATAATGACCAGAATTTAAAGGAGCACGCCACTGTTTGTTAAAATAGGGCTCATAACGGACCCCCCTAGCTGTAGATGGGTGGGCCCATCACATTTTCTGTCTTGCAGTGTTTTAGTCCGTAGCACATGGAATCCTATGTTGCCGGTTAGCATGTTTAAGAGTACATATAGCTATGCAGATTAAGACTAGACAGTTTCCTTGGCCCTTGGGACAGTGCTTTGACTGTAGTTCCACCCAATATAGTCCCAAATCCATATCTGCCAAGGAAGTAGTCTAGTAATTATGTTGTTGTTGTTGTTGTTGTTTTTGTTGAACCGGCAACATAAGATCCCATTCACTGCGCTAAGCTAACTACTGGCGCAAAACAATGCATGCTCTGGCCCCCGTATCTACAGCGAGGGGTGACCGTGATAAGCCCTATTTCAACAAACGGCGGCGTGCTCCTTTAATTTCTGTCTCTTATCGTCTTCAGCCAAACGCAGATATCAATTACAAGCGACCCTAGTGAGGAAAATAACGAGCAGAAAAATACACAGTTAATAAGTTTAAGCATGAAGTCGCTTTGCCGTGCCTGCATGTGTGTGTTCATGTGCATGCTGGTCATAGATGAAGAGAAGGTTGTTGATCATGTTAGTGCTTATGAAACAAGGTGTCTGTATATTCAGCATGTTGTTGGCTGTTTGTGTGTCTTTTGGCCTGTTTTCATACGTACTGTGTGTGTCTTTCCCTCTGCTTAAATGAGGCATTTGCCATGTCGTTTGGTTGGAGGGATACACTAAGAGACGCTAACGTCTGTGGGAAGTGCTCATGTGCTTTGACTAAATGGATGCGACTCTTCCTTCCTTATATCTGACAGATGTTGCAGAGGTGCACAGCTGTCATTGGTTTTATTTGCCATCTGCCAAATAGCATCCCGAGCCAGGGGAAAGGAATAAAAATGAGAAAGTATCGGAGCTCTCTGACGGGGATTGATTTGGATTTCTCCTGCAGATAGAAATGATGAATGGCAGAAAACCCTTTTCATCTAATTAAAACTGTAGGCAGAAACTACAGCTGGGTTGAGTGCACTCTCCGTTCTTTCACTAGTTTTTTGTCTCTGGAGCACTCTTCTGCTATTTGTGTCTGTGCTCCACTTTTTGTTCACACAGTCTCCGCCCGCTGCACAACCAGCAGAGGGCACCGCTCACCCTTGTTGCCGAGCACTCACACACTGCTTTGTGTTTCCCCCGCACAGCCGCAGACCAACAGCACGAGAAACAGCACCGTCACCAGTCCCAAAGGACACGTCTCTGCTGCACTGGTATGCAGCCCCGTGTCCGCCCGTCCGTCTGTCCGTCTGTAAACGCAGAGTGTGTGTAGGTGTGTGTGTGTGTGTAAAAGAGAGACAGGTGTGTGTTGTTTTGCACAATGGATCATCCTTGTAGAATCAGCTTTTCAGTAAATAGTCCGACACTTTTGGGAAATGCACGTATTCCCATTCTTGTGGAGAGTTAACCCTCCTGATGTCCTCGGGTCAAATCTGACCCCCTTTAAAAAAATGTCTATATCTGAAATATGGGTTTCTTTTTAACCAAATTACTACAAAAAATGGATTGGATTCCTTCCAACGCTCTTTACAAACACAACTGATCACTTTCATTCCTGATGAAACTCATCT
This sequence comes from Etheostoma cragini, assembly GCF_013103735.1. Lineage (NCBI taxonomy): Eukaryota > Metazoa > Chordata > Actinopteri > Perciformes > Percidae > Etheostoma > Etheostoma cragini. The sequence goes on along the minus strand of NC_048422.1, from coordinate 23,532,545 downwards.
GTACGTTCCTCTGATCTTAGCTATTAGTCAAAATAATTCATAATTTCTGCTTTTTTAACTCAAATATTAGGTATAACTCTATATAAATGAGGGTTATTGACCATGAATTCCAGAAAGTAGTAAAACTAGTAAGGTGGTGGTAGTGAAAACTAAAATAAAAGTCTGTAAAAGGGATGAAAATGTCCAATATTTTGTCTGTTTTTTAACCCGGGAGGGCAACACAAGGGTTAAATGTAAAGATCTTATTGTGGAGTCAGAGCCAGGAGACCATCAGCCAGGGTGGTAACTAAGTGGTAACTAGTGGTAACTAGTGGTAAATAAGTGGTAACTAGTGGTAACTAGTGGTAAATAAGCGCATTTGCTCAACTATGTGTATACTTATGCCCCTGTATTTTGGGGTGTATACTTATGCCCCTGTATTTTAACATAGGGGGGTGTATACTTATGCCCCTGTATTTTAACATAGGGGGGTA
>NC_048422.1:23528555-23531972 GCF_013103735.1 Etheostoma cragini | reverse complement strand
GGGGTGTATACTTATGCCCCTGTATTTTAACATAGGGGGTGTATACTTATGCCCCCTGTATTTTAACATAGGGGGTGTTTACTTATGCCCCCTGTATTTTAAGGGAGAACATTTATTTATTTACATTATTTGTTATTATATTATATTATATTATATTATATTATATTATATTATATTATTAGTTGGTGTCCTTAAAGGTTGGATTTTCCTAAATCTTTTTGAATGAAGGCAAACAGTATCCTGTTTACTTGTATTCATATATATTATTATATTATTATATCAGATTTATATCAGATGGATTTGCTCCTTATTGTTGTTTGTATGTACATATATAGTAATATACACAGATGTATTTTTTGTCATGCCAATAAAGCAAAATTAAATTGACAAATTGAAATTAAGAGAAAGAGAGAGAGAGTGAGCAAGAGAGAGAGAAAAGAGTGAGAGAGAGAGTTCATGAATGATTGCGTTGGTACAGTCCAATCTTTAGTATTGATGATGTAACTCTTACAGCAATCCTCCAACTCATTAATCGTTCTATTACTCACATCCTTCTCTATTAATCTTCCTCTTTTCTCTCTCAATCCCTCGCTTTGTCTTCATGAAACATTCCCTCTCTGTTGCTTCTCTTTATCTCCATTTTCTCTCCTTTCTCTCCTTCCTTCCTTCCTTTCTCTCCATTCTTCCTCCAGGAGCCTCAGACTACTGTTATCCATAATCCAATAGATCGGACCAAGGTACATCCTCCTCTTCCTCCTCTTCCTCCTTTTCCTCCTACCTTCGCTCCATCTCTTCAGTTCATGTCTCATCCCTCCGTTTCGCTATCTGTGTGGTTACAGTTGTATTTGGAAAAAGGAGAATTTGTGTATTTTGTTGAATATCTTTCTCTGTGTGTGTTTATGCATGAGAGATATAGCGAGAGAGAGAGCAAGAGAGAGAGAGAGAGAGAAAGAGAGAGAGAGAGAGAGAGAGAAATTGAGCGAAAGAGAGAGAGAGAGCAAGAGAGAGAGAGAGAGAGAGCAAGAGAGAGAGAGAGAGAGCCAGAGAGAGAGAGAGAGAGCAAGAGAGAGAGAGCCAGAGAGAGAGAGAGAAAGCGAGAGAGAGAGAGAGAGCGAGAGAGAGCGATAGAGCGAGCCAGAGACAAAGAGAGAGAGAGAGACACAGCCAGAGACAGAGAGAGAGAGAGAGAGAGAGAGTGACAGCCAGAGACACAGCCAGAGAGAGAGCGAGAGAGCGAGCCAGAGACAGAGAGAGAGAGAGAGAGAGAGAGAGAGAGAGCTGGAGCTGTGAGAGTTTTGCTTCTCCTGCGCTGCCCCCTTGTGTCCAGACTGTGTGTGACGGAGACTAAACGTCCTGTGCCGTACGGTCTTGTGTGTCCGTCAGCACCGGCTATGTCGGCTAACCTCTTGGTGATTATGAGTTGTATGTACACGTACAGCTGTATCTATCTGAGTCATGTTGTAGATTCGCTGGAAGAATCTGTGTGTGTGTGATTGTGTGTGTGTGTGTGTGTGTGCGTGTGTGCGTGTGTGTGTGCGTGCGTGCGTGCGTGTGTGTGGTTTTGTGTGTTTTTTGATTATTCACTTTTTTGTGCTCTTTACAGGGGTCATCTGACAGCAGCAACACCACCATTGAGGATGAAGATGTAAAAGGTGGGACACACACACACACACACACAGACAAACACACACACACACACACAAACACACACACACACACACACACACACACTAACGCCACTTTTGGGAACATTACATAGACATACGTTCATTTCCTGCCCCAGTATCAGCCATGACACATGAAAATAAAGTAAAAATGTAAAGAAGTCTCCTGCTTCCTTTCACCTGCACACTCTCCAACACTGGCTTTAACCATGGCTTTAACACAGGTGTTACGGAGAAATCTGTGACCCATCACAATGTGTGACTGTGGCTCCGTCTACCTGCAGAAACATAGTTACGTATAGTCACTATGGCAAAAGTACACGTATCTCACACTTGTACTTAAATACATGTACTTAGCTACGTTCCACCGCTGGTATTGTATAATTAAGACAATAAAGATAAACCTTGAAGCCTGAAAACTCTCCAGAATTTCACACCATTTAGGAAAAATCTGATGAATTAAATATAATTTTGTGTATAGCCGAAAGGTTTTTTCCTCCTTCTCTCCCATCTTTTCGCCTTCTACATGGGTTTATATATTTATATATTTTAAATATCTTAAATGCTTTTCTATTATGTAATACTGTAAGCAGAACAGACAAAAACTCACATCCACTGTATTCAGGTAAAGAGACAGATATTTCCAAACCTGGACCACAGATAATTCGGGGGTTTTATTTGAGATGAGTGAGGTCATTTGGGTGAACTGGCCCTTTAAGTGAAACATCGAATGGAGGACTTTTGTGCTGTGGTGTTGCTTCTTGTGCTTAATACGGAGCCTTTTTTCAGCTTTTTGTGTTGCATTGAAGGGGAAGACAGAGGCAAAATGAACAGATTTGTGATGGTGGGGGATGGACAGATGCACAAGATGAAATACACTAGTGAAAGAGAAGGATGGAGGGAGAAAGAGATGGAGTAAGAGAGAGAGAAAGAGAGATTTAGAGCGAGCTAAGCCTTCCTCATTAGTGTCGGGACGACTCGAGGAAAGGAGGACACAGTAAATCTCATCCGGGACAGGAATAGCGTGATGAGGTCGAGCGGCCTCGCATGCGATCGACAGGGAAGTGATGGCTGACGGGTGGAGGTGGAGGTGGAGGTGGAGAGCGTCACGGCGCCCGGGCGGAGCAGGAAGAGACATTTTAGTGACTATGTAGGCGAGAAAGCACAACTTTCTGCATGCAAGTTGTTGAAGTGTGTGCACTAGCATGGAGGAGATTACTGAGGACTCACAATGAGTAACAAGCTCTCAGGTGAGTTCCTCCTCGCTGGGTTGCTCTCATGTTTTTACCATATTCCCGAGATTGTAAGATGAGATAAGAAAAGCTTTATGTGTCCCACAGTGGGGGAAACTGTGGTTTGCAACAGCAAAGATAAGAGCAAAGACATGTGATATGATTCAAGTGTGCAGAGATGGATAAGTGTAGAAGATATAGCACACAATATACTGTAAATACACAATAAATTACACATGAGTTAGGGAATTGCACCATTAAAAGTGACCAAATGGACCATTATGCACAGATGTAATTATAATAATGGCACATGAGTGCATTAGTGTACATTTCACACACTTTATCTATTGAACTTTCATCTTTGCCCATCCTGCACACACCATAACGCCTTATTGTCTTCTTGTTAAATCAGATGCGGTGTACAGATCTGTTCATGTATGTTAGAGTTATGGCGGTTTTCCACTGCGTGGTATCTACTCGACTCGCCTCGGGTCTACTCGCTTTTTTTGGTTTTCCATTAC
>NC_048422.1:23526642-23528455 GCF_013103735.1 Etheostoma cragini | reverse complement strand
ACACACACACTCACACACACACACACACTCACACACACACACACTCACACACACACACACACTCACACACACACACACGCACACTAACTACCGGGTATAAACTTATGAGCACCACTGTGTCTAATGTACACAAGTGTGTTGCATATTGCACATTTGGGGTGACAATAGCTCAGCCCACATGGAATTGTAGGGTCGCAGGTTCAAGTCCCAGTAGGAACCAAAGTACGGACTGTGGATCGGTAGATGGAGAGGTGCCACTTCACCTCCTGGGCACTGCCAACTGCTGTTGAGCAAGGCACCAAATCCCCCCACCTGGGTGCACATGGGGGTCAACGTCTCGCTCCCCAAGTGGAAGGTTTTGATCTTTGAGTAAAACGTTTGATTTCAGCGTGTGAGCTGTTTTGCAGATGAAATCACTTTTTCGTCTCCTTTCCTTCCAGGTCTACGAGACTGAAGAGGAGGCCGCGAGGAGCAGAGAAGGGATCCTGGATATAATCAGAGAGATCAGCGAGGGGAGGGAGGTGCAGGCGGATATGGAGGGAGGGGGCTCAAAGGAGTCTGAAGAGTCTGATTTCTGGGATCGTCGGCGTCCTCCTACGCTCTTCTCTCTCCGTGTCTCCGCATGCAGTCCCACCGACGCTCCCATCATCAACCCTCCACCACAGCAGTGGGCACATCAGCCTGGAAAAAAAAAACAAAAAAAATAACTCTTTAACCTGCGTCTTGTCTTGAGGTCAGACCCGGACCACCTCCAGATCCTGCGTGCCACTCTCACTCTCTTACTATCACTTATCTGCTAGTATTATTATGGCTGCTGTCTAATTGTTGTGCTCTTACATCTGTAAAGTATATTTATCGGTCATTTTACACCTTCTGGTATCTACTTCTTTTATATATATACAGTATATATATGACGAGCATGAGTCCTACGTGTGTTCTTATGAGCGGGGGCGGTTTTTCTGCACGACTACAGGCTTCCTGCTATGTGAATTGAACAAACTGAACCACGTGTCTCACAGAATGAGACCAGTGGGTGTATTTAAGTATTATTTGTCATTCAATGGAGTTTTTTTTTCCCCATTCACTTCCTCTGGAGTGTAGTTGACCCTGAACCAACGCCCCCGTGTGTTTCCCAGCCTCCGCCGCTCTGTGAAAACCACGCAGCATGCCAAAATCTCACTGTCGTTCTATATGGATTCTCTTTACAACAAACAGCGCGAGATGAGCTAATGAAGTTATGACAATGGTTGAAATTCTGGTGTCACGCTGTTTATGTGAACTTGCAGTTTCGTCGTGGTGACGTGACTATAGTTATGCTGTAGATGGTATTTTATTGCATGATGTTCCGAGTTAATAACATTGGTTTGTCGGGTGTTATCGTGCATTTTGTGTTCTTTTTGGACTGAACTGCTGGCAAGCTATAATCTATTGCCTCTATTTTCTGCGGCTTTGTAAGTGCATCCACTATTATTTGTGTTTCTATGATATGATATAGCGTAGTTTATGAGGACACTGGTGAGGATCTTGACAGAATATGCCTTTTAAAAGAATTTGCTGGATCCAGATCAGCTTTAGAAATAGCTCTTTACTAGGCTATATGATGGACAAAAAACAACAACGTCCTGTTTAATCACTCGTATTATTTTTGGATAAAATGTCACAACCACGGATTTCACGTCAGGGTCTTAAACTAAAGGCGCTGACCCACCAACCCGATAATTGGTCGTCGGACAGTCTGGCGAGGTCGGGGACTCGAGTCTGCTCCGAGTGGTCCGTGCCGTCGTCCATCGGGGGGGGGGGGGGGGGGGGGGGG
>NC_048422.1:23525388-23526578 GCF_013103735.1 Etheostoma cragini | reverse complement strand
GGGGGGGGGGCGGCCTTCATTTTGGCCGACCTGACATGCTCGGTCGGAAGGCGGGCACTGCTGGCAGTCGGTCTCAAATGACCCATCTGATTGGTGGAGGGCTAACCCGGAAACGACGAGTCACTCAAAATCTGACCTTTGTTGATCTATAATGAAGATTCAGCATCTGCACGGCCTACTTCTGGCTTCAAACTATGCTATTTTAGTGAAATATGAGACCCTCGGGTTGGTGGATCAGGGCCTTTAAAGACATTTTCACTTTCTCCCGTTAGGATTCCTTCAGTGTTTGTTGTTCAGGAAGGTTTTCATCCTCGGAGGTCTCCTCCTCTCCAAAACAAACACTGATCAAAGCAGATCCACGTTAAAAAATCTGAGTCAGCCGAGCCGCTGCTAACGTGTGCTCAGCTCGATTCTCCGAGAACTTGACCCTCCGTTTGTCCTCAAAGTCAAATTTGACTTCTTTTCAAAAAGTTTCTTTATCAGAAATGTGGGTGTCTTTCAAGCAAATTGTCAAAAAAAATTAAACAATGGATGGACTCTTCACAAGTAAAATAAATGATCAATTCACTATACTACTGTACTACTGAATTTGGGTGTTTTATTCAATTTTATAGCATTCAAAAAGAATTGATGAGGAATGTTGAGAAAACGTCAAAAAACTTGGGAAAAAGTGACTAAAACTTTGGGGGACGACCAAAATCTTTTTTTTTTTTTTTGACCCAGAAAAACTAAAAGTTGCATGGTTGACAGGAAGACATCAGACGTCCATTGACTCAAATATTTCATCCATTTCATATATGGAGTTAAAAACCACAGAGATTTTAAAAAGTGTATCATATTAATGTGTCCTAAAACTGGATCAAAAGTCCATTTATGACCGCTGATGCATGCATGAAATAGACATGACGCCATCGACCGGCCACCAAATGTAACGGAGCGTCACCTTGATATATAGAACATTGGTCTAGTTCTTTTAAGACATTTGAATGCAGAAAAGTTACATATTATATCTTTAGTTTAGATTGTGCTCTGCTTTTTATAACTAAATGCAGCTTTTTACTTCGCACTTTACAAGAAAAGACACAAAAATGCATTTTTAAAAGGTATTTTAAAAAGCTAATTAATGCATTGATATCACGGACGCTTAGCCAGGATTTTTAAGAAAATCATGAGTCTGAACAACTTGACCC
>NC_048422.1:23523860-23525288 GCF_013103735.1 Etheostoma cragini | reverse complement strand
ACCCTGCTACGCTCTACAGTGCCCTGCTACGCCCTGCTACACCCTGCCACGCTCTACAGTGCCCTGCTACGCCCTGCTACACCCTGCCACGCTCTACAGTGCCCTGCTACGCCCTGCTTCGCTGTGCAGTGCCCTGCTACGCCCTGCTACACTCTGCTACGCTCTACTACGCTCTACAGTGCCCTGCTACGCCCTGCTACACTCTTGAACTCCGCCCTCTGGTTCATTCTGGAGCCTGACTGGATTGCAGTAATTAACCAAAGGAAACCGACACACAATGAAAGCAGGTGAAAAACTAGACTACACCACCATGCCTACATGGGAGTTTCAATGGTAGCATGCTAATGGTGACAAAATACACCAGAGCTGCAAAGATGAATCAATTAGTTGTTAACTCTTTCGATCATCCATTAATCAGATTGAGTCATTTTTTACTAGACAATCTCTGATTCCAGCTTGTTAAATGGGAATATCTTCCAGTTTCTTCTCTCCTCCGGGACGGCAAACTGAATTTCTTTGAGTTGCGGACAGAAAACTGACATTTGAGGACGTCTTCTCAGGCTTTTGGGGAACACTGATCCACATTATTCCCATCTTCTGACCCTTTATAGACCAAACAACCAATCTACTGTCCTCATTGAGGTTTCTGGATCCCCCCACATATCAGTAAGCATTACGTTTCCAACAAGATCAGTCCAGTAGCGTTTGATTTCTATTGAAGCTGTATTTCTTTAGCAACTATTATTGAGGGTTTTTGCACATTGATAAACTGCTGCTTTTGGAAATTTTGCCAAAGCAATCGTACAATATTGACTGGAACAACTGACTGTGTTACAATGAAGATTTAAGATTTAATCTCAGCCCCCCTAAAGATCATAATGATAAAATAATCTAAACATTGATCCATCCATCCATCCCTCTTCATCCGCTTATCCGGTATCGGTTGCGGGGGCATTAGGTCCAGCAGGGGACCCCAAACTTCCCTTTCTTTCTTTATAATCTAAATAAAAAAGTCAAAAATCTATTTTAGTGTTAGACTTTGCAAACTTGTCTGTTAGTGACAGAGGAAAAACTGATTCAGGTTCACCAGTGCTATGTGACCCTGGGGGTTACAGGTGCACAGCAAGGACAGGGTCAACAGAAACTTGGTTGTGGAGGTGGTTTTGCATGGCACTGCATCCGTGTCACATTCTCATTAAGGGCTGAGCCCCCCTAATTAAATTAGCTTTAATTAAAGCTAATTAAACCCTGCTACGTCCTGCTAAACCCTGCTACGTCCTGCTAAACCCTGCTACGTCCCTGCTACGTCCTGCTACGTCCTGCTACGCTCTACAGTGCCTCGCTATACCTTGCTAAACCCTGCTACGCTCTACAGTGCCCTGCTACAACCTGCTACGCCCTTCAACGCTCTACAGTGCCCTGCTACGT
>NC_048422.1:23509389-23523760 GCF_013103735.1 Etheostoma cragini | reverse complement strand
AACTAGACCTACAATGGAACTTTCTTAATCCTAAATGGAATAGCTTTTACTTTATTAAATAAAGTTTTAAAGTTGTGTTTAAAAGAATGAAAACGGACGCAATTTCTGACGCAACCGCAATGGTTTTTGTGCTGACGTCAGCGCCTGGCGTGACGCAGAAGAGCACCAAAACGCGATTAGACAGTTCCTGACTGAGCAGGCGACACACAGCTCTGCCGCTGCTGCAGCAAGGTTGGTTAGTTCACACACACACACACACGCACACACACACGCACACGCACACACGCGCGCGCTGCATCGTGCCCGCGCCCAGCTCACCGGTCGGGACAGTGCTGCTACTGCTGCTGAGTTCGCTCCTTGTTTACTACAGCTGTGGAAAGGGAACCACGCGAGCACCACGAGAAGGTAACGCACTCAAAAAGTAAAAATGTTGGCTAAAGTATGAACGACGCGTCTAAATGAGGAGGGAAATGTTACTTCAAGTGACCGAAAGACGTGTGGAAAAGTGCCGCAATGCCGCTTCCGTTAAAAAAGAAAGAAAAGTATAGCAGTTTTTAAGCGCTCGAGCGAGGAGAGGTTGGTGTTTTCGTGTGTGAACGTGCAGGACCATTGTTGTTGGGGGGGCCCCCGGGGCTCGTTGTGGGGACAAAGCCGGGTTTGGCGGAGCCAGGTTGTGGAGATAAGTCGGCTACATCACAGATATACGGCTTTCTGGGATAGCCGGAGAAAAAACATAGAGATATTTATACAAAAATCTATTTAAATCGAAAAGCAACACTCTGGGTTGTTTTGCATTTATTTAAACCAATCACAGTCGTCTTTGGGGGAGCTGAGTTCCGGACGCAGTGACGTGTACGTGCAAAATAGTCTCGGGAAGGAACTGGTGTTGCGCTACGTTACAGTAGTGGGGATGTGTCTCTAGGCTACAGATAGCAACCTTTAGTTAAAAACTTATTATGGATGGAATTATAGTATTCATATTTTTAGCCAGGGACCCCCTGGAGCTACCTCACCAGACCCTCAGGGGCCCTTGCACCCCAATTTGGGGATCCCTGGTCTAGCTAGCCTATATTTAAGATGTACTATACTACTATCTACTGTACTATCCAGAGTTGTATCACTGTTCTAGACCTGAGATACAGCTACAGTACTGAGTTTCATTTTTCATCATAAAAGAATAAGGATGGATTATAAGGATTCTACTTTTTTTTTGCGAGCAACCCACATAAAAAGACCAAGACCAACTAAAAAAGTTAGATTAAAATTAATTCAAAGATGAAAGATTAAAAAAGAATTAACATTTAAGTATGTGTAGCCTTAGCAGGCATATACTTCTGTGCCATAGAGCTCCATAATTGTCATTAATGTAGCCTGTAATGTATCCCTATATTTCAACTTATGCACTATTTCATGTCTTAGATTCTCATTCTTTACTCGTGGTTTTATTTGTAAACACATTTAAAGAGGATTGCGTGATTTTTCTCTACCAACGACTGCTTCTCTGTATTTGTCTCGCATATGTCAACAATGACTGTATCAATGATTGATTACCTCATGCATCAAAGAGGACATTTTAAGACTTCTCAACCACCCCCAGGAAGAAGTTCTTCTTCTCTCTGTCTTTACTTGAAATAACTAAAACAAATCCCACTAACGAGCCACACTGTTGCACCGTGTGACATGTTCCTTCATTACAGAAAGCCCTGTAGTTTATTATACTCACTAATGCAGCAGATATGAATGACTCCACCACTAGTCTGGATCAATGGAAGTACCTTATTAATAATCATAATTGCTATTACTAATTATAATTATATATATATAATCTGCTAACCTCCCTTTTCGCTCTCTGTGTGTTGCCGTTCAGAAACTCCTTTTTTCTTTGAGAAACAACAACGAACTCCGAGCTAGCATGCAACACTCTAAAACATGGTTTCATAATAGGTCTGACAATGCAAGACTGATCCCTGAAAATAATCCACAAAAACGCCACAATTTCCTAAACTGGGCTAAAAACTAAAATGCCCAGCTGTTACGGAAATTGAATAGAGTATTTCTGACTTATTAAAAAAAAAAATCTCTACTAGGACCAATGTGCTTTTGGGCTGAGAACCTCAGACATGAAGTCAGAAAGTATTTGCCATTTTTGGTGTTGTTCCTTTTGGTGGTATTTGTTTACAATACAATAACAAAAAATTTTAATCATAACTAGGGCTGCATGATATGAATATGTGATAACGTTATTGACATTACTTAAAGATGCTCTAAACAATGTCACGCATGTTTTCAGCTACAACATTGAGCTGCTCTCTCTCTCTCTCTCTCTCTGTCTTCTCTCTCTCTCTCTGTCTTCTCTCTCTCTCTCACTCTCTCTCTGTCTTCTCTCTCTCTCTCTCTCTCTGTCTTCACTCTCTCTGTCTTCTCTCTCTCTCTCTCTCTCTGTCTTCTCTCTCTCTCTGTCTTCTCTCTCTCTCTCTCTCTCTCTCTCTCTCTGTCTTCTCTCTCTCTCTGTCTCTGTCCCCTGAACACCCTGTAAAAATGTGGTCTCTGTAGACAACCTAGGGTCTACAAACGGCAACAAAAACAAACTGTGCCCACCTGCACCACAAAGCATACACAACAGTGTTCCAGCCAATAACCGACCAGAAGGATTTGGGGGGGGGGTGGGGGGGTTAGTGCACCAAAGCACAGAAGGGAGGGGGAGGGGACATGATGAAGAGGAGGGAGGGGCGAGCTAGTCTCGCTTTGTTTGAAAATACTTTGAACGTCAACAAGAAGTAAGGTCACCCAACATCACTTAGAGCACCTTTAACTAAACTCCAATAGTCTATCGCATCGGGTATTTAGCGCCAGTTGATACTGCGATGACTGTAAAAAAAAGTACATATTTTGCAGCCCTAATCTGATCCTTCAATTATTGCTTATACATTGCAATTATGAAGTGTTTCTGATGGACACTATTTACATTTAGACTCAACAGGATCCAGTGGGTGATCGGCAGATGAGACGTCGCAGGAGCTTTGGCGAAGCGAGCGTCATCGGTTCAACCAGAACGGAGCAGCTGCTGAGGAGCATCCAGGGTCTCCTGGTCCTGGACACTGCTGCTGAATCTTTCTCCCAGCGAGGGACAGTAGGAGAGGAGCTGTGGCTGATCTGCAGCCATGCACCGCTTAAGGACTACAGTTGCAAGGCTTCGGCCTTTAACGGCTGCACAGACAGCCCAGAGCCCGTCACGGCCCAGACTGCTGGCGATCGAAGGGGGATTAAGGACGTTTAAACCCGCGAGGCGCCTGAACACTTCTGTGGTGGCAGAGCCCTTTCTTAATGGCACCAGCTCCAACTATGTGGAGGAGATGTACTATGCATGGCTGGAGAATCCCAGGAATGTGCACAAGGTAGTGAACACCTTCTGTCTTATCTTTGGGGAATTTGAAAATGTGAATTTGTCTTTTGGGGCGAGTTTATTCACATATTTTTATTTATTTAACCTTTATTTAACCAGGACGTCTCTTGAGATTGAAATCTCTTTTTTGAGGGAGACCTGGCCAAGAGACAAATAAACTGGATTGACAAAAAACTGTGACACTGTTCACTGTTACAATAAAAACAGAAATACAGCAGAGTCAACACAAACAAACAAGCATTACACAAAGAGGAAAGGAACAGGTCACATGTCGCATTTGCATTTTTGAATTACATGGCATTTTAACATGGCCTTAAATTCAACTAATGGGACTAGATAATTTAGATGGAGCAAGTTTCGCAAGTTATTCCAAGACCATGGAGCGAAGTAAAACATATGTAATGCAGGTTCAGGTCCCGACAATTAGATCTGCAAAGATGAATCAATTAGTTGTCAACTATAGTTGTCAACTAGCATAATTAACCGCTAAACTATTTTGATAATTGATTAATCTGTTTGAGTAGTTTTTAGTGGAACAAAAGTAAAACAGATCCTCTAATTCCAGCTTGTTAAATGTGAATATTTCCTAGTTTTTTCTCTCCTCCGTGACAGTAAACTGAACATCTTTGAGTTGTGTACAAAACAAGACATTTGAGGGCGTCATCTTGGGCTTTTGGGAAAGTAATTGTCAAATTTATTGATGAAGAAATAGTTGTTAGTTGCAGCTTAGTCCATGTCCAGCAGCAGCGCGGTGGAGGAGGGTCTGGCAAAGCAAGACTAGTTGCAGCCCTACCTACTTATTCATCATCATAATAATAATAATAAACTTTATTAATCCTGCAAGGGAAATTACAATGTTTTCCCTCTGTTGTTTTCCTTATACACATTACACACAGGCCTGAAATTATACGTGCTCAGTGCCTATACATGCACTACTGGGGAGAGGTATCAGAGTGGGGGGGGCTGCCAATGGAAAGGCACCCCAAGCTGTTGGGGTTCGGTGCCTTGCTCAAGAGCACCTTGCCAGCGCCCAGGAGGTGAACTGGCACCTCTTCAGCTACCAGTCCACCACCATACTTTTGGTCCATGTGGGGACTTGAACCGGCGACCCAACTCCCTACGGACTGAGCTACTGAATGGGATGTCCAGTTCTAAACCCTTTGCATTGAATGTAACTTTGCATGTCTCCCCGCCTGCTTCCTGTAGGGGCCTGAAAAGAAGACTTATTATGGTATTGGTTACAGACACATGTCCACAACTCAGTGGGGTAAAAGAAGAAATATTAACTCTGTGTGTTTGCTTTTGCATGTTTGAATAGTAGAGCACCACAGCAACAAGCAGTGTCACTCCCCGATGTGAGGTGATTGCAGATTGGAGTCGCACATGCGCCAATTTGCAACAAGTAGCATACAAGATGCTAACGAGAGACTTCTGTAATATCAATACAGTAAAAATGGACCTACTTAACCAAGTTGGTTCACTGCTAGCTACAAGTTAGCATCAAACACAACGAGCTAGCAATCAAACAACCATAGATAGCTACAACGTTTTTGAAATGACTGCTAGCTTAGCTACAAGCTAGCAATCAAACACAGCAAAGGCTGTCAATTGAATGGCGTTTTGAGCTAATGTTAGCAAACAAATTACGATAGCTAAAACGTTTTTGAAATGACTGCTAGCTTAGCTACAAGTTAGCATCAAACATAAAAAAAGGCTGTCAGTTGAATGGCGTTTGGAGCTAACGTTATCAATCAAACAATCATAGATAGCTACATTTCTGAAATGATTACCATCTTCTGTTATTGTTTCTAATGAGATAAGTTTATTATTTCATGGATTTCAAAACTTTCAGTACGACACGTTATATTGTAAACCGTTTAAATCTGAGCGTGCGCGACTCAAATCTGCACTTGACTCACATCAGGGAGTGACAAGAAGTAGAGCAAAACGTGAATGACAGGAAGTAACAAACTCTGAATTATGGATAGAAAAACATAACGTGTACGTGTATCGCTGATGATTTCCTGATCTGATTCTGATGCACAAAGTCCGTCTCAATAACATTTTAGATTTTATATCCTTTTAGGTTACGAAAATTCCAGTTTCAAAACCAACTCTTTTTCCTTGGATGTAAGAGATTCTCAGAACTTATCCTGTAAATTGTACCAGCAAAATGCAACGCTCAAATATGTTTTTATAATGCATCCAGGTTAACAATTAAGAATTTAAACATTTGTTTAAAGTACTAGTTAGTCTTGCTCCAATGTTTTTAAACATTTTTTATTATTTTATTATTTTATTTGTATATACTTTCTCTTGCATGTTCGAAATAAAGATATCAATCAATCAATCAATCAATCAATCAATATTTAAACTTTCACCTAGCAGGTCATTGAAAAAAGGCGAATATGTAGAGATTGATTTTGGGATTTTACTTGGCGATATCAGATCACTCAAACAAAGATTGATTTTAACTGAAGAATAGATTATTTCAGTTCAGCCTCAATTCAGAGCCGTGGCCTGTAGCCTTTGACTTACTGACTCCATTCTAGTGATGAGTTCCTCCAAGCCGGAAATATATCTTTAGACAAGTCAAATCATCACTGAATAGCTCTTTGATTTCATTTATCATCAAATCTTCCAAATCACTAGAAAGGCACAAAGCTTATCTAGAACTTTAAACTTTGCTTTTGGTGCGCCGGATAGAACAGCCTGCGATTATTAATCATTAAACTTATAAACACCATAAAATGGATCAACCCGAAACCCTCGGACACAGACAAGCCTCCGCATTGTAAAACAGGTCATAAAAATATTCAACAAACAGTGTGTGAAAGATCGGCCTGCGGTTCGATTTCCGAAATATATCTGATTCATATTCACAAGCTTGGATTTGATTTTGCATTTGTACACAACAACAATTTGATTGGGGGAAATTTCATTAGCAACACAAGTTTAGCTTGGACAGTGTTTCCCCTGCCATGTTTTTTTTGGGGGGGGATAGGTGACTGTGAGCGAGTACAGAGCACCACAAGCTTCTGGTCATTGAGATGCCAATGACATGCCCCCCCCCCCCGCCTCCTGCAAACCATGCGGTTATGACCAGTTGGTAATGACTGACTACAGCTTACTGTGACTCTGTGAAAAGAGATGTTTCGTCACCCTCTACCTGTAAGCTAGTGTCCAAATATAGGGACATGTGTAAAAAAGCTTTTTTTTTTTTACAGTGTGTTTATGCTGATCTTAAAATCCTCTCACAGCAGTAATCCAATTACTCTCCTCTCTGGTCAGAAACATGTCTAAATTAAAGGTCAGGTAATGTGTGAGTGTGTTTTTAGCCATCCAAGCGGCACGGCTGTAGAGATGGAAACGTCCGTCCTTCAGTCGGTCCACCACGGACTGAAGTATATCGGATGGATGCGTTATAATGGTAGCATTTAGCTTAAAGTACTGCTGTGCCTTTTGCCTCACAGAGCTGCTAGCATGGCTGTAGACTACAGGACACACTGAAAATGTACATGACATCATGTATATTGTAGTTCTTAGGGTTGTCATGAATTAGATTTCAAATAAAAAATGTACCGAAATGAGCTATAACTCTGACTATTGAAATCAAAAGCAGGATCGGCGTTTCCATCGGTATCTTTTTCTTTCTCCATCGACACCGACTTGCTCGCGCCAGGAAAAACAAAAACAGACAGCGTAGCTCGTAGCATGCAGCTAAAGACACATGCCAACATTAGCTTAGCGGTAGCCTGCTGCTTTACTATTCTATGGCCACTGCCTGGTGACGGCGAAGCAAAAGAAACGGGAAATCCTACCGCTTCCCTGTGAGTGAGTTATGTAAACAAACAATAAAGATAAAGCATGTGGGCTCTGGCTCCATTATGCATTCATGAGCACCTTGTAAAACAAATGGTGCATTCACTTAAACACACCGGCGTAGCAAAAAGTACTCTTGAATTCCCGTGTCATGGCATTATTATGCATTTCACTCTCTTGAGTAACTTTCTTTTGAGTAACTCACATTCACTCTCCTGTTTCTTCCTGCAGTCCTGGGATATATTTTTCCGTAACGCTAACGCTGGGGCTCCGCCTGGCGCGGCCTACCAGAGCCCTTTACCCCTCATGGGGTCTTCTCAGGGACAGGCTGGTGTCGGGGGACTGGTGGGGGCTCGGCCCAACGTGGAGAAACTGGTGGAGGATCATCTAGCAGTTCAATCACTCATTCGAGCATACCAGGTAAACTACAAACACACCTGAGATAATTACGTCACACAGAAAAGGCTTTTTATCCCCCTTATATTGTAGTAGAAAAAGTCAATGTCTGATGATCTTAAATCATATCAGAGGGACTGTACCACAAAGACACAGCGTTTATCTTCAGGCCTGCGGTGTCAGCACATATCCAACAGGGAAATGATAAGGAAGATCAAACAGCAAACTTACAATAGAGTGTCTCTGCAGTTTAGAGGCGGGAGAAGATGGATTTCACAAGCCCCATCAATGAAGTAACGGCTCATTTGTGAGGCTCCACTTGTCAGAGAACACAATTTTACACACATTATTATAAGGAACAGACATACAAGCTGGGGTATTTAACCTATTTTGCAAATATTCTATTAAATTCAGGATAGGTAAAAGTGTATTGAGTTGTTTCCCGTTTTTCTTGCAGATATATTTAGGAAAAGTGCAATTAAAGATTAGCTGTTCCACCCTAAAGGTCCCCCCCCCCCCCCCCCCCCCCCCCCCCCCCCTTAAATGTCCTCTTGGTAATGTTTAAAAACTGATATTCCCGCCCCTACTTTTTTAGCTTCTATCTGAATTTCTGTGATTTGGAGTTGACGACCTTTTGTGTTCGTCACCCTTTTGTTTACTGCTCTGTTAGACATTTTACTGAACAGTTACAGACATATTATGTCATATTATTATACATATTATTAGCCAATCATGGATGTATAAAGAACCTACATACAGTGTTTAAGGCACAGCCCCATTCATTTTTCATGAGAGTTGCTCAGTGGCACATGTAGTTCCACTTCCACATATAATATTGATCAAATTTCCTCATTGTATATGTCTTCTAATTTTTACTTTTTATATTGTTTACTTGAATGTTATGTTTATCCGTGGAGCTAATTGGTTAAATATGTCTTGTCTCCACCGTGGGATAGAGGGAAACGTAATTTCGATCTTTTTGTATGTTTCGACATATGAAGAAATTGACAATAAAGCAGACTTTGACTTTTTTTAACCCATGTCTATCATTCTGCTAACGTGTGGACACTCTGTATGTTAAAAATCTTCTAGGACATGGTGTGCAGTTTACAAGGCACAGACAGACCCTCATCTTTAGACACGGTTGGTCAAAGACTGACCTGTTAAAGCACCCACACACAATCACACAGCTGTGTTGTCCTGTGTTCAGGTACGAGGGCATCACCTGGCCAAGTTGGACCCCATGAACATCAGCTGTGTGGACTTTGACGATGCACCGTGCACCATTGGTTTCCAGAACGTCGGTGAGAAATAGAAACAAGTTTACTATTGTGTTTCTCTCTGTCCTTTTTCTTCCGGTCATTTCGTTTTTGGATCCCTTTCCTCCTGAAACACCTGTATCTCTTTGGTTTGTCCCACCTTTTCTTTGCCCTTTAACTTTACACACAACATTGTCCCGTCCCCCACCTTTCTTTGAGTGTCTTTTTCTTTCCGTCCGTGTGACACGACCACAAATTCAGGCATATTTATGTTGAATGATGTCCCATCCACGATTGGCCTCCCACTTCTTTTGTTTACTGTCATCGACACACCCTTACTCCGCCTTTCGTGAAATGTAATGTAGGTACGGGGGTCATCACGTGGCTCAGCTGGCCCCTCTGGGCATCATGGCTGCCCTTTTCTGGTCGCCGTCCATCTCAGCCTTTTTAAAACGAAGCTTAACACCGGCTTTTTTAAATTAGCATTTAATTCTGACTAGGGCGATACTGTCTCTTAGGTGTCCTCCTTCTGTCTGCTCCTTTCTATTCACTTCTGGAAGGCTTTTAATGTCCTGCAGCGCTGCACCACTACAGCACTTTCAATTGTATCTGCATGTTTTGTATGTGTTATGTATTGTTTTATGGCTTTGTTGTAAAGCACTTGGGTAACTTTCGGCTATTGTAAAGGGCTATCAATCTCTAAATCAATCTCCGAAGCAAGGTAACCGGGAAGCAAGTAAAAAAAAACATGAAAAGCTGCTAAAGCTTAGTTCCACATAAATGCACCGATAATTTGTTATTTTGGCATTTGTGAAACACAATATTGACCTTGTAGGTGAAAGAATGACATTTCCTCCTACGGAGTCCGTTGATTCGCATTCGAGGAGATCGACTCTTTGACTGACATTGATTGACTGGCGAGATGGCACCAAATGCAAATCTTGGAACAAAGTCTCATGTTGCTTCAAGCCTTCTTAGTGGTTTAAAAATAGTTATTTTGAGGCTAGCATAAAAGTGCCCCTAGCACTTCCGTTCAAAAGGCCATTCGACCCAAAAGGAAAATGC
This sequence comes from Etheostoma cragini, assembly GCF_013103735.1. Lineage (NCBI taxonomy): Eukaryota > Metazoa > Chordata > Actinopteri > Perciformes > Percidae > Etheostoma > Etheostoma cragini. The sequence goes on along the minus strand of NC_048422.1, from coordinate 23,513,815 downwards.
CATCGATCTTAAAAGTGTCGCTTCTGTCCTAAGTATGCTTTTAAATGTAAGTTTTACTCGGGTACATTCACAAAAAGACCCTAGAGTGCATTTTGGCAATAGTTACACTTTAATGTAACCCACTGGTTTAATACTCTGCCTGAGGACCAAAGGATGTACTAGCGCTGTGGTTTATTTAGTTTTTATGATGACGTTGCAGGTGATTGACGTCCCGTCACTGTTAGAGTTGCTCAATCTCAAATTAGGAGAAAGAGGTTGTTTGCTTGAGTTCAATGGAACGGACACCTCTACAGAGTTGTCATTGCAACTTTATGATATTTCTTGAAAGTAGCAGCAGCAATAATAATGTATAAATGGATGTAACTTATAGTATGGATATATGTTTATATAATGGAAACAGTGCAGCTTCACAATGCACACTGAGGCTAAGGATTTAGATGTTTACCTGTAGAATGCTTTAAGAAAATATAACCTGCGCCGTAGGATTCCTTTGTTTAGGGTCATTTACAATCTGATTAAAAAATGATCTGTCAATTAGAAAAATACCAAACACTTTTTGGTCCCAGCGACTCAAAGGCGTCACCTTGTTCTAAAGGAATTATTGAATTGCAGACGTTCTAGATTATTGTTAATAGAAGAACAGTCTGTTGTTGATTTATTAATATTAATAAAGTTACCGCAGAGTTGATTGCTTCTTAGATAAAAGTAAGTTATTAACTAATGGACCTGTGGTTAAGACTGTCTAAGAAGCCATCAAGATTAACCAAAGAGCTAGTGCTAAGACTAAAGACAGTGCTAGTTATGCTAGAGGTCTGCCAACTTAAACTGTTTTTATTCATTTATGCTTATTAACTAAATTTTATTCTAAATCTGAAATATTTTTTCCATTATTAAAGCCATTTGGCACATAGCATACTGTATTACGTGTTAAAGGGAAAATTCCACGTATTTAAAAAGTGGTGCATTTTAATTATTTTGTCATTTTATGTACATTTGAAATGTATTTTGTCTGAGTTCAAAAGCTGACCCGTTGTTATGAGCTGTTATAGGATGTTTCCACAGTTAATAGTGGAATTGTTCAGTTTCCCTGAGTTGGTCTTTGTCCTGGTGGCGCTGAGGTTCACAGAGATCGGACAATAGGTCGGAGTAGGGGTCTAAATTGGGCTAAAAAGAATAAATGAGAAGCTCTGTGCGATACTTAACCTACAGTTTGTGCGTCTGCATGCCTCCAGGGTTCTCCCATTTTAAAGAACGTCAGGAGGAGAACCTCAACCTTTCTCTCTGCTCTTTCAGTGGGAACTAACCCATGGCCTACATCCATGCTGCTTTTGGTGTGTGGTGTTTCTGGTGAAGGTCAATTGGAAGCCAGTTTCCTGTGGTTTACCATTACACTACTAACTAGCCTTCGGGTTGTTCATGGTGTCCTCTGTGTTGGTTTTCATCAAAAAATGAACAAACAAAAACAATGAACGCCACAGAACTTTCTTTTATTATCCAGTTTGACAGTCAGTTATAACATAAATTAACTACTTTAACGTAGATTTTCATTCTTTTTCTTTGTAACGTGATATTGCATAAACTCCAGTACTTACGAGACCACCATTTTAAGCAGCATCGGCGATACCGATACTGGTTAAACTCTAGTTACTGCTAAAGATGTTCTGATACCAGTAGCGAGACTGGTATCGGTATCAGAACATCTCTAGCAGTAACGTAATAGCTGTGAGCGTAGCAACGCAGTCTGTGTACAGTTGATCTGTTGGTGAATAAATGCTACATCACCTAAACCCAAGCCAAATTCCTGTGTCTTACTTAAACTCCCCTGTCTTGCTTGCTACCTGCTGGTTAAAGTGAAGAGCAGGAATTAGCCATGGAGCTAGCGTGAGTTTTACCACAGGTAAGGTAGGCTGACCTTTTTAAGGTGGAACCAGCTGTTCTCCTTTTAGTGACTAGTTGCTCCACTGAGTTTTAAGTTAATGAGCAAACAACCTCATTTTGCACCTAAGCACTCTTAAAAACCAAGGAAAAAGCCTGTGGTACCCATCTCTACGTGTGTTTGTTGGCTCCTGCTAACCTTTGCTCAGCAGCCTGAGGGCTTAAACAGGACTTATCAACGCTTATCTGTGCTTGCTTCATTAACATTTTCTTTGATTAGATTGCAGGCAGATAGTACTTGATTAATTGTTCGACTTTTATATTGAACCATCAAAGAAAACCAAGTTCTGGGTGTTTTTATGTGCAAGGCGGGTCACAGACGGGGGAGGAAAGTCTAAAGATCCCTTATGTAACGGAGAGCTGACTCTGTAATATTGGATTGAAAAAAACTCCCTGTCCTCAGCACAGCAGCCTGCACTAATTTGCTGACAGCGATGTAGAATCACAAACATAGATTCAACCCTGCCCCCCTCCCATCCTTCTGCTCCATAATGTCTTATCTCGCTTTGGTGCAAACAGGACATCACATGCGTCAGATAACACAAGCTGTACTATAGTGCATCACACTGTTTCTCCTCACAATATAGAGGCATTCAACCAGCACATCCATCTAATCAGTCCTGGTTGTTGTTTGCGTTCAGCTGCTAATCCCAGCATCTTGTCTAACGTACCGTGTGGTTCACTACAAGGTGACATTTAAGAATTCCTATTGTTGGCAAAGTCCAGCCAAGATTGGTTAACATCAACTCACAAAGACAAAGAAGACTGTCCGAACAATGACCACTTAAAAGCTGGTCCATTACTTACATAGTATTCTGTTGCATGACCTTTTTTCACAAGCTTAGTTTTATTATAAAAATAAAACCAGGCTAACCAAAAACCGAACCATCACACATAAAAAACAAACTGATTGAGCAGAGAGCGCAGACCTCCTCCAACGCCAAATGCATTATCTCACTAGTGCCAGTGAAAGATCATACATGCATCCCCCCCTGTGAATCGGATCTGCTTTAAAATTAAATGGCTTCTTTCTTGACCTGTGCTACACCCTTCCAGTAAATTTCACAAAAATTGCGCCAGTAGTTTTCTCCGTAATTCCGCAGACAAACAAAGCTATTTTTTTTCCATGTTACAATTTCTTCTAGCTTCTCAATTGTGAGACTTACCTGCTTTTCTTTGTCTTATGCATAAAAAATATTTTTGAGGCTTAAAGCAATTTTAAGATGTTTGTTTTCTGACATTCTATAGATTCAACTACTGTTTGATTTAATCAATTAATAGGACTCTTCTGTGACACAACACGTGGAATCAAAGCATTGCCAGGAGTGGCCATGATTGCCCGCGGCGGCACGGAGTGATCCATATTTTCAGATTATTTTTTTTAACTCCACTTGGAGCGTGTTCTTTATAACTGTGCCGTCATGCCAACCCCACCCAACCACTCGTTTCCCCCACCTTAACCTGGTTTGTATTCCTGTGCTTGTTTGGGATTTCTCCTCATGTTGATGTCTTCACAATAGGTTTCTACGGGCTGGTTGAGTCCGACTTGGACAAAGTGTTCCGGCTACCCACGACCACCTTCATAGGTGGCAGCGAGGGCTCTTTGCCTCTCCGAGAGATTATACGACGTCTGGAGGTAAAATACTTTAAAATTAGTCAACTTTGTTAAAGTAAGCCCACAAACATACTGATTCACTATACTGATGATTACTTGATTTGTATTGCACCTTTCATGCAGGGATTCAGTCCAAAGTCCTTCACAAAATGGGATAAAAAAACATGTAAAATGTAGGATTACAAAACTCTGCCATCAAGAATAAAATGAATAGGACAACTTTAGAGCCGGCAAGGTGGAATTACCCCAAATTAAAAGCCAGAATAGAAACGTCACTAATTTCAAGTTTTCTGTTCTAAAATCAAGATTAAACTAGATTCAACTTTATTGTGTACAAGAACTGAGATAACAGAGCAGAGTAATGTAGATATGTCTATAGGAGTAAGAAATGTACCGTAGGACAGTTTAGGAGCATAGAAACAAAAAGTAGCTTCACCAGATTTCTTGTGAGAAACATTAGGAACGCCTAAAATCAAGCTTGAGGTCCTCTGTATCTGTTTCAAATTTATGTTTTCAGTCCTTTTATTTTAATTTCGGACAAACAACTCTCTCAGACATCCGGGGAAGCTGAAACCTTAGAAACACTTTAACGATTAAGAACGCTTTTAAAAAAATTAAGATAAGATTCAACTTTACTGAGAACGGAGACAGCAAAATGCTGTTTTGTGACTAACCAGAAGTACAAAAACAGTGAAGTGCAGAGGAAGTGCGGTACTTATAGTCTCTGTCTGGTAAAAACCTAGACCATAATTCAAAAAATGAAGATCATTCTGTGTCTGTTGAAAACCGCACAAGTCTCCCCCTGCAGGAATACAGATAGAAAGCAGGTTTAAGGAGTTCCCCCCTGCAGGAATACAGATAGAAAGCAGGTTTAAG
>NC_048422.1:23496230-23509379 GCF_013103735.1 Etheostoma cragini | reverse complement strand
TGCAGAATTCAGATAGAAAGCAGGTTTAAGGAGTCTCCCCCTGCAGGAATATAGATAGAAAGCAGGTTTAAGGAGTCTCCCCCTGTTTCACGATTCATCTCTCCCTCTTTCTCTTCTAGATGGCCTACTGTCAACATATTGGAGTAGAGTTCATGTTCATTAACGACATGGAGCAGTGCCAGTGGATCAGACAGAAGTTTGAGACACCGGGGGTCATGCAGTTCAGTCTGGAAGAAAAGAAGACACTTTTGGCCAGAATGATCCGATCCACAAGGTCTGTTGTTGTTGTTGTTGTTGTTGTTGTTGTTTCTTTTTCACATTCCTCAACGTACCTCAGTAGTTAATGTGAAAACATGCAAAGCTTCTGAGTCTTGGGACAAGGAGGGATAGATGTTGTGAGCCACAGTGTGAAGCAGCACCCCTGTCTGTTCACAGGTTTGAGGAGTTCCTCCAGAGGAAGTGGTCTTCGGAGAAACGGTTCGGTCTGGAGGGCTGCGAATCGCTCATCCCGGCCCTCAAGACCATCATAGACAAGTCCAGTCAGAAGGGAGTGGAGAGTGTGATCATGGGGATGCCCCACAGGTAAGCAATGCTGAGACATCTTTTACAATAAGGGAAAAATGTGTAGTCCATATCCATGAAGTTCAGACGTTTTTAGGTCGGCCCACTCTTAATGTAGTACTCGAGTTATCGTCGTTTTAATTGATTAAAGATTTCTTTATTTGATTTGTCGTTTTCATGCTGAATGCACATTTCGGTTAAACATAAGACTCCAAATGGAGATTTTGCATGATTCTTTGTGGAGAAACTCAGTTTTACAGACAGCACTGTGATCACTCAATGATGTCGATTAAATTGAGTTATCGAGAGAGGGGGTGAGAGAGGGTGAGAGGGTGCGAGAGAGGGGGGGAGATGGGGCAAGAGAGGGGGTGAGAGAGAGAGACCTGTTCAGTATTGGTGTTTGGTCTTCAGTTTGTGGACAATGGAGGCACGAGCCAATAGTTTGGTGACTCCATCTTACGTGATCATGTTAATTAGTCACGGTAAAATAGGGAGGAGGTTTGACCGTATCAAAACGTGGATACCGCCCAACTCTAGTGTGTAGAAAATTTAAATAAAGGTTATGAAGATGAGACTTATTTTGTTCTTTTTCTATTTGTTTTTAAAAAAATCACTTTTTGTATTGTATTCTAGTTTTTTCTTTTTAATATATACTTATAAATTTCATTTTTATGACTTGTACTTTTGATAATTTTGTCAGACATTTGGCTCCCCATTTTTTTTAAATGTGTTGTCACAGCCTGCAGGCGTGCGTACAAAGACAACGAGGGATAATTATGCCTCTTATAAACTCAACTCTGACAGTCAATCCTTTCTTCACATGATACCATGCGATGAATGAATTTGCCTGAATGTTCCTTCCTAATGTTTGGTTTCCGTCTCTAGAGGGAGGCTGAACGTGCTCGCTAACGTGATCCGCAAGGAGCTGGACCAGATCTTCTGCCAGTTTGACTCTAAACTAGAGGCTGCTGACGAGGTTTGAACATTTACTGCTTAGAGAGATTTATTGTTGATTTCTTTTTAAAGGTCCCACGGCACGAACATTTCACTTAATGAGTTTTTTTTAACATTAACATGCATTCCCCCAGCCTGACTATGGTCCCCCCAGTGGCTAGAAATGGTGACAGGTGTAAACCAAGCCCTGGGTATCCTGCTCTGCCTTTGAGAAAATGAAAGCTCAGATGGGCCGATCTATAATCTGCTCCTTATGACGTCATAAGGGGAAAAGTCACCTCCCCTCTTTCTGCTTGATGAGCGAGAAAATGGCTCCGACAGAGGAGGAGTTAGACAGCGAGGGCGGTGACGTTGAGGTTGAAGATAGTGAGGAGTTTGGGGGGGAGGATGTCTTGATCATAATCGACCACTTCCTCTGTCGGAGCCATTTTCTCGCTCGTCTCTTAAAAATTCATAAACAAACGCACATGTATGTCTGGTTGGTTGACATGATTTTCAGCCAACAAGACCCGGCCTCATGTGCATTTGAACCAATGACGGAGCGTCCTCTGCTGCACGCGTCAGGAAAAGACCGACGAATACAGAATGCTGCGCCACGCAGCAGCCGGCAGGAGGCTCAGAGTTACGCAACGCAGTAACTGGCGGTAGATGTGTCGGCGCGAAGCATCCGGCACAAACGGGTTAAAGCAAATAATCATACTTAAAAAAATGTCAAACCGTGTCTTTGTTCTGACCAACCAAAAACCCCAAAAGAAAACAATTTAAAATCATAAAAGAGAGTAAAGCTGGACAGTACTTTGAGATTTTGACTTGATTAATTAGCTTAATGAGGAACTGACAAGCAGCCTGAACGCGATAGCTTTAACTCTCTCCCGATGCTCTGCTCTCAGGGTTCTGGTGATGTGAAATATCACCTGGGCATGTATCACAAGAGGATGAACCGGGTCAGCGACCGGGAAGTCACCATGTCACTCATGGCGAACCCGTCCCACCTGGAAGCAGTGGACCCGGTGGTGCAGGGAAAGACCAAAGCCGAGCAGTTCTACTGTGGAGACACAGAGGGCAAGAGGGTACGCTGAGTTTTTACACCACCACATGGAAGAAAAGGATGTTGTTCTTGACAAGTTTGTAACCCAATGAATGATTTCCCAGGCGATGTCCGTTCTGATTCACGGCGATGCTGCATTCGCGGGCCAGGGTATCGTGTACGAGACGTTCCACCTGTCTGACCTGCCGTCCTACACCACGCATGGCACCATACACGTGGTGGTCAACAACCAGGTACGCACTGATTTAGGGTTCTGTGATGAAGGTACAGCAGAGAGAGGGAAATGCCTAATAAGCACCTCCCCAGAAATGTACCCACCCGTCTGTGATTGGTCTGCTCGGACATGGCTTTGCAGCGTGACATTTCCCCTTTACTAATTTCTGGTTTCTCCGTCTCTGTAAACAACATGAAATTGAGGAGACGCGCCGGCTCTGCTACTCTCTTAAAGAGACAAGCTAGAACAACGCAAACACACCAGCACACAATTATAAATCCTCACAACCACGTTGGCCACTTATGTAGGCTACCGCTAAAGTTCCTTCCAAGAGCGGTACTACTATAAATAAGCATTTAGCGTGCATTCACACAGCGTGGGAGCCTTCTTACTGCCCGGTGAATAGGTCTTTCCGCTAATTTTTAATGTGGTCAGTGTGTTTATTAGCCCGCAGTTAAAGTACCGGAGCAATTTAACTTTTAGAGAATCCCGACCCAACGTCATCCTGCGGTGGCCGATCATATAACTGGCGATCAGACTCATCCGTGTTTTTGAGGGCAGTGAGAGAGTCCTCAGGAAACGGGAAACATCGCTGCCTCTATTGCTGCCACAACAAAGTTTAAAAAAAGAAAAACACAACACAAGCAGGGAACTGCCCAGGAGTTTGTTGAACAGTCCTCCGTCTCTTTTCTTTCTTTCTTTCTCCGTTAAATGAAGCTGCCTTCAGGTGCGATCAGAAATGTCGAGATCTACAAACGATCTGCCCGAAAACAATAATTGTGAAATTTAAAGTCTACTTGTGTTACATTGGGGGTAAATAACACAACACGACATTGCACAAATGGGCCGTTTCAATGACACTCCCTCCGCCGCGCAACCCTGCGGCGTAACACAGTCGCCTTTTCTGCTCGGTTTTTAAGCTTATACTGTGATTTTGAAGCTGATTGAGTCCAAATAGTTTACCTCAATTAAATATATTGAAAATAAACCCAGTTTAGCTACATGAAATGCTTTTATGAAGTGGTGAGGGCATGCTAAATCATAAAACAGCAACCTGCTCCTGAGATTCTCATTTTTCACCTTTGGATTTGATTGAACACAGATTGACTACACGGCATGAAACGACAAAGTAGAGTAGGCCTACAGTGTGCTGGCTTTGCTGTTAATAGACTAATTATTAATACTCTCATCCACGCAGATCGGATTCACCACAGATCCCAGGATGGCACGTTCATCTGCTTATCCTACAGATGTCGCTCGGGTCGTCAACGCTCCCATCTTCCACGTCAACGCAGACGACCCCGAGGCCGTGGTGTATGTGTGTGAAGTAGCAGCCGAATGGAGGAACACCTTCCATAAAGATGTAGTTGTAGACCTGGTAAGTTTATAAAAACTATTCTTTATCGCTCTTGCATTAAATGCGGGGAGTTTCCTCTTATCAAAGGATGGTTTTGGGGTTATTTAAGGTGGATCCCTGGCAGATGAAGACTTTTATTTAACTACTGACAACAGTACAGCTTTTTTTACCTTTCTGAAATAATTACATTGGAGTGCAGGAAGCTTAATAATAAAGGGCTGAAATGCTCCAAAAACTTTATAAAATAAAACAATTACATTGCACTTATTTGTTATAGTGTCTTTGTGCATACTTGTTGTTTTATATCTATGTCTTTGACTGTAGCAGTACTTTGCATTATTGATAGTTCCCTTTGTTACATGTTTATTGTTTCCTGTTTGAACCTAATACGCCAAGACAAACTCATTGCAATGAAATCTGATTCTGATTCTGAAATGTATTGCATCATTAGCTACAGCTTCCTAGAAATTGAAAAGAAAGGTGGGAGGTCGAGCAACTACTTTCAAGGAAAGATTGAAAGCAGGAGAGGTCACCTTCATGCCTTCACCCTCTTATGTTAAATTTAGAGAAACCTTGTGCAGGTACTGTAGGGATGGGAGTGGTTTATGGAAGAAAGATCGGCAAATTTCAAATCAAAGCATAAGAAAGAGACGCAATATTGGTTTAATATGGGGATATAATAAAGGGTGACCAGACGTCCCCGGTTTCTGGAGACAGTCCCCGGTTTTGGCGACCTGTCCCCGGCTGGATATGTCCCCGGAAATGTCCCCGGATTTCACTGTGACTGACAGACCCAAAATTGTAATGAAAGAAAGAAAACACGGAGCAAACGTAGCCGATAGTCGCTCACCCTCCACCCGCAGGCTCCAGACCGCCAGAGCCAGCGCTGCTCAGAGCTCAGAGATGTTTTAGAAGCCGCGTGTTACGATGCTAAAATCACTGATTATTTACATGGAGTCTGGTGGGTTAACAAACACAATTTTGCGGACTTTTATGTTTTAAAAAGGATCTTAATCTTTAACAGAAAGGTCGACCTCCTTAGAAATCCTTTCCATAATGTTGTCAGACACTTAGAATATTAATCTGAGTCTTTCGGTAGCAAAACGAGCACTTTTATGACCGTAAATACAAGCTGGATAATTATCTCATTAACTTACACTGTAGCTTGTTTCTGCCGACTGCAGAGATCTCGTTTAATACTGCATCAATGTCAAAGGAAAGTATGGCTTCAATAGTTTTTATTGTATCTGATTCTCGAGGAGCTGTTGCAGAAACAAGCCTTGAGCAACAAAGCAAAAGCTGTCTGTAGTTCAGTAAACATTACAACATTATGAAATATTAAGACTTTCTATCTTGAAATATTAGGACTTTCTATCTTGAAATATTAGGCCTTTTTAATCTCGAAACATTCCCCTCTGAAGTGGAGTGAAGTAGCAGCAGGGGTGAGTCTAGGATCAGACCTTTGGGGGGGGGGGCTCAGGCCTTAATGAGAACAGCTCTAGGTCTAGTGTCCCCGTTTTTACATTTTACAAAATAAAAACATGACGTGTTTTGGAGGTATATACGCCTCTGAGCTGAAAGTTTCAGCTTTAGAGAGAAGATCTAACCCTGGCTCCTCTTACCTCCACGCTGCTGACCAATCACAGCGTGAAAGAGATGTTGATCTCACATCCTCAGTTTGAGAAGGTTAAATTGTCTGACACAGCCCCATCTCTAATTCTGATACTGGAAAGATGTGGAGGGAGAGGTTTACCAAGCTGTTACGGCTGACAAGCAGTTCAGATGAAACATACCTGCACATACAATATGATATAAAATGAAAGAAATGGTCCCTTGATTGTGTGCACAAGACAAATGTGTTATAAGAAAGGTATGCCTGAACTCTTGCCTCCTCTCGTTCAGGTGTGTTACAGACGTAACGGGCACAACGAGATGGACGAGCCGATGTTCACGCAGCCGCTGATGTACAAGCAGATCAAGAAGCAGAAAGGGGTCCTGCAGCAGTTTGCTGGAAAATTAATCGCAGAGGGAGTTGTCACAACACAAGCCTATGAGGTAAAACAACATGCACTGCTGTAGGTCATACCGCTTGTCATCCAACATCTGAAACATGTACTAGACAAGGAGGTTGTCTTGCACAGTGTGACAGTTTTAAACTGTTAAATTCTCTATATTCAAAAAAAAGCCTCTGTGTCAGATTTACCTTGAGACCATTCACAGTCTCTATGTGCTGATTGCACACGGATGAGGGGAAAAAACATCAGGAAATGAAATGAAACCTCATTGTAAGCGAGCAGAAAGACATCACCGGCCGACATCTCTGCTCTTTGAGACATAACAAAGCTTCTCTGCTAGCTGAATGAAACTGCGACAGAGTAGTTTGAAGCACAAAAAACATGCAAACAAGCTTGCAAGCATGCTTTTGAGAGAGTTTGGTGCAAATGAAAAACATGCTGTGAAAGCAGCAGGAACAAGACAGAATATTTGATGCATTTCGGGCTAAAAAATATAGATTTCTGCATATATATTTGCAATTTGTGTGAGGATCTAAACCCTTGTACATCCCTTGCTCTAGTGTCCTTCAGGACAGAACCGTCCTTCATCCAACACTGCAGTGCTCCATAAATCAGCAGCAATGCCCCGAGTCAAAACTGGAATAACAGCATGTTTTTGCCGCATATTGGATTGGATCAAAAATTGTGGTGTAGACATTTTTGTTGGAGTATTTTGGATGCACAGATTATTATGGATTTATTCTAGGAGCTAAATTGAACCCTAAAATGTCCATAGTTATGCACAAGGGTAACAAGAGACGAGTATTGAGTACAAGAGTATTGTACGTTGACGACAAGCCACTTTGAAGCAGTAAATACTGTAAATGATAACGGAGAAATGAATCAAATCCAATGTCAGAAGCACCTTCTTCCTTTTTCTGAAAGTTGCCACAACTCAAAAGCTGTCAAACCCTTTCGCTCTCTGGAGGAAGTGAATACGTTGGTCAACCTGTGCAGGCTTGTGGAGAAGTCAAAAGCAACTACACACAAGGCAGACAGTTGCTACTTTGGACACAAGCGCTGTGAAGCTTTCAGTAAACTCGCATCCATCTCTTTCAGGAGGAAGTTGCGAGGTACGACAAAATCTGCGAGGATGCTTACGCTCGCTCCAAAGATGAGAAGATCCTTCACATCAAACACTGGCTAGACTCACCGTGGCCCGGTAAACGAGTCTTTTTTCACGTTTTAATGAATCTTTTGTTAAAACTGCAGTGGACTGGTCTGTGAGGTCTTTGTATGTCTGTCTGTAGATTTCTTCACAAAGGAGGGACAGCCCAAAAGTATGAACTGCCCTTCCACCGGCATCAGTGAAGAAGAGCTCAACCATATTGGAAACATTGCTGCCTCCGTCCCAGAGGAAGACTTCACAATACACGGAGGTACTGTCCGCTCTCCTCCCCCTGTTTCAACCAGGGGCTAATGCACAGCCTCCATAAGTAAAGCCACAACTTAAAGGGACACCTCAAATACATTTTCTTTCCCAAAAAACGGTCATGGTCATTTCACGCAGTCCCGATCTTGCTGATGTTTGTTCAAGTGTTCATTTTTCTGATGAATTGGGTTTTAATTAGTTAATCGATGCTATAAAAACGTCATTTTTTGACAACTGGGATTGCCTCGCGATTGGTTTCGGGCGGGTGTGCAGGCGGGACTTTGACACCGCGGGTCCACCATCCCATCACTGCTGTGCAGACTCTGGCTCCGAAATTACAAGCTGGCAATGCCGGTATCCAGGATCAAGATCAGCTTTATTGTCCCATGAGGGAAATTTGTCTTGGGCATCAGTGCTACATAATGCTGCTGTAAACATGAATAACACATAGATTTTACACTCACATAAAACATACAATCCACCCTACATTACATTACATTGCACAAGCAATGCAACTTGCAATCATTGATTACCAAGTCAATAAAACCTGAATAATAAAAACAGATATAATTCTGTGTAATTGCACTAGAGCACGTATAAAAGAAAACAATATGACAGAAACAAAGCACAACCGCCACAATACTATATAACAAAATCTCATAAAGATCTGACTAATAATAATTTAACCAAACTAAAATTAGACTATGATTAAAAAATAATTAAATAAAGTGCCGTAAGTGCTTCGAGCTATTTTGTTCCGATCCGATTGTTTATTTAGGATATTTTGGCTTCCCTTTTGTACAGTGGGGAGGAAATGGAGACGTGTCGTCCATCTTTATACACAGTCTATGATTTCAACCCTCTTAAGAGTGCTGCCAGTCTCTTTTAAATCTGTATTTTGATTCTGTGTGTTCATGTTTCAGGTTTGAGTCGTATCCTAAAGGCCCGTGCAAACATGGTGAATCAACGATTGTGCGACTGGGCTCTCGGGGAATACATGGCCTTCGGCTCTCTGCTCAAAGAAGGGATCCACGTACGCCTCAGTGGACAGGATGTGGAGAGGGGCACATTCAGGTAATGCATACACAAAAAGGGAAGTCACTGGTTTTATTTCTCTCTGGTTTTTGGAGAGAGAGAAAGTAGCAGCTGAGTGGAGGTACACCTTCCCTATAGATGTAGACGGAGACCTGCTAAGTTTATAAAAGGTGTTTCTCAGGCTCTTGCATTATATGCAGGGCATCTCTTTCTCTACTTAAATTATGTTTTTTGAAATTTCTTAAATAATTTTTATGCCATTTTTAGGCCGTTATTTGACAGGACAGCTGAAGACATGAAAGGGGAGTCAAACCCGGTCCCGCTGTGTTGAGGTGCAGATCCTCACTATGTGGGCGCCCGCTCTACCAACTGAGCGATCTGGGCTTTGGGTTTTTTAAGGTGGAGACCGGGCAGAACGAAGTCACAGAATGTCAAGACATTGTAACCATCTACTGACATGCTTTGGATCATTAACCACAGCTTCCTAGAAATAGAAATATAGAAAGACGAGAGAGGCCTGGGAGTTTTGGGAAGTCGTGCAACTAGTCGTGGGGAACGTAGTGAAGGTAGGAGAGGTCACCTTCATGCCTAAAGCAGAAAAACAGAAAGACCAGACTGACAAATACTTGCAATTTGTCTCAGGAAATAGAGACACAATAATAGTCCTTTTTTGTTTTTACCTCTCCACTTAATTTCTCTTTTTTGCTTCTACTAATCCTCCAATGGGTGATTTCACCTACAGTACATCTCTCTTTTGCGTTGTAACTTGTGTGTTGTTTTAGGACTTACTCCCATTTCATCTGTGATGTAAACAAGGTGCGCAAAGACAGACACAAACAGATGTAGTAATCGTTTACTTTTACTTTTTCAAGCACTGTCCCAATCGGGCAGCTGACTCATTGTATTTACTGTCCCCATGTGTAGTTTGGCAGGAGGCTTCTTTGCAACAACAGTTTAAGTTTTTCTAAAAGATTATTTTTGAGGCACAGTTGAATGCACCATTAGTTTAACGAGGTGCACCATATAGTTCTGTCAGAGCCCACATGATGTACCCACCATGGCAGACTTCAGGGGAAGTTCTGTTGTTAATCCTTCATCTCTGACGCGGGCAGGCCACCGGTTAACGAGCACAAGTAGGTAGGGGTGGAGAGAGACAAGATTCTGGGGGAGTCGCCTCGGGTCCTGCTTCTGGTTTCAATAGTAAAAACTAAATCTCATGTTAATTTTTATTGCTAGAGACAAGTCTGACAACCCCTAGATGTGATTTAGGTTTTTCTCTGATTCGCTTCACAGCCACCGCCACCATGTTCTTCACGACCAGAACGTCGATAAGAGGATCTGCATCCCGATGAACTACGTCTCGCCAGATCAAGCTCCTTACACGGTCTGCAACAGCTCTCTGTCGGAGTACGGGGTACTGGGTGAGTAGCACACACACAAACCCCGTCTGTGGTTTTCAATGTGTTGGACCTGGGATTAAGGTTCACTTTAGAGAGCCACGCAGACGTTTAGGCTACATCCACACAGCTAAGTTATGGTTTGAAAACTAACATCTTTTGAACATTGTTGTTCTTTCTACAGAATATTTTTTTGTCAGTGGTTTGTCAGTGGCAGTCTTTAGGGAGTTGGGTTGGGAACCGGAGGGTCGCAGGTTCAAGTCCCCGCATGGACCGAAGTACAAGGAGTGTGGATTGGTAGCTGGAAAGATGTCGGTTCACTTCCCGGGCACTGCCAAGGTGCTTTTGGGCGGGGCACCGTACCCCCCCAACCGCTCAGGACGCTGTTCCACCACTGGCAGCCCCCCGACGTGTGTGTGTGTGTGTGTGTGTGTGTGTGTGTGTGTGTGTGTGTGTGTGTGTGTGTGTGTGTGTGTGTGTGTGTGTGTGTGTGTGTGTGTGTGTGTGTGTGTGTGTGTGTGTGTGTGTGTGTGTGTGTGTGTGTGTGTGTGTGTGTGTGTGTGTGTGTGTGTGTGTGTGTGTGTGTGTGTGTGTGTGTGTGTGAGAGACCTGTGTGTAGGGATTTCGAAAACAAACAGAGAAAGTGAATTGTAATTTTCCCACAGGGGAATCAATAAAAAGTATAAATTAGGTATAACTTCTACATCCATGATTTAAAACTGCAGTGTGATGTCAATAAGAAGGAGATTAGTTCTGCTCCTGGACCTAAAACTCTTGTGAGTTTTGTCTCATAACGCCGCTTAAAATGAAAACCTAGTAGTGTGGATGTTACCTTTATCTACTTAGGAAATTAAGTTGGAGAAATGAAGTATTTAATGTGGCCATCACTTGAACCTGCTTTGTCTCCTGGTTTAACCTCGTGCAGGTTTTGAATTGGGCTTCGCCATGGCCAGTCCCAACGCGCTGGTGCTGTGGGAGGCCCAGTTCGGAGACTTTCATAACACAGCTCAGTGTATCATCGACCAGTTCATCAGCTCGGGCCAGGCCAAGTGGGTGAGACAGAACGGCATCGTGTTGCTGCTTCCTCACGGCCTGGAAGGAATGGTAGGAACCATCCCACAGGAGATATTGTTAAAAATATGTAAGGTGCCAACACTTGAAATTATATCTCTTCTCTCAGGGTCCAGAGCACTCGTCTGCCCGCCCTGAAAGGTTCCTACAGATGTGCAACGATGATCCTGATGTTTACCCTGTGAGTGTCCCCCCCCCCCCGTTACCTCTCCCTATCACTTGTTACCCTTGTTATCAAGTGCTACCCGTCGAGTCTGTCTTTCTCTGTATAAAACCCTAAACCCTGAACCCTAACCCACTTGAGACTACCTTCACACTAATTAAGCCAATCTAGCGCTGCCTTTCGTGTCTATTTTTTCGACACAATACACATTCACTCTTTTTCTTTAAAGTGTTACCTTTCGAGTCTCTCTTTTTCTGTATTACACAACCCTTTATATCAAAGTAATCCAGTGATAGTTGTCTGTCCATCCAAACATGACCTGCTAATAGATCATTTCCCATGCTTTTAATTTGTCTCCATGTGAACTAATTTAGTCTAAAGAAGCGCTGTAACTTCCTGTTTACGTCTTCCAAAGCATTATAGAAAGTGTGGCTCCAAACAGTACGTGATTGTAGAAGTAAGACAAAGAACGATAGCAGGAGTGGCAGAATGATGGAATTTCTGTATATTCTCTCCTTGCTTCTAACTTTCATCCCTACTTTAATTGGTCAGAAACTGTCGGAGGACTTTGCAGTGCGCCAGCTGTACGACTGTAACTGGATCGTCGTCAACTGCTCTACTCCTGCAAACTACTTCCACGTCCTCCGCAGACAGATCCTGCAGCCCTTCAGGAAGCCTGTAAGACACACACACACACACACACACACACACAAGTGTGTCTCACTATCTTTGTGGGGACCAGTCATTGACATAATGCATTCCCTAACCCCTTACCCTAACCTTAACCATCAAACCTAAATGCCTAACCTTAACCCTCACCCTAACCCTAACCTTAACCATCAAACCTAAATGCCTAACCTTAACCCTCACCCTAACCCTAACCATAACCTAACTCTAACCCTACTCCTAAAACCAAGTCTCATTCCTCAAACAGCCCTTTAACGTTAAGGGGACCAGCATTTTGTCCCCACAAAGCTGTCATGACCCCATAAGTATACTGTATTCCCGTTTTTTGGTCCCCACAAATGTAGTTAAACCTAGCGCACACACACACACACACACACACAGTGACACGTGACCTCACATACGAGATGATGCGGTTAAAGGTCACTGAGCTCTGTCTTCATCTCTTCAGCTGATCGTGTTTACTCCCAAGTCGCTGCTGCGCCACCCTGAGGCCAAGTCCAGCTTTGATCACATGCTGCCAGGTGAGCACCAAGATTTCTTAGATCATTTTATATTTATTTTAATTTTGACTTTTGGGTTGGATTTAAGTTGGAGTCCGTTTTTCAGAGTGTGTTTGCTAGTTTTAGTTTCGGTAGTTAGTTTTCGGTAGGGATAGACCGATCATCGGGCCGTTTTTTTGGCAGTTTGCAGATAATCTGTATCTACTTTTAAATTGCCTGATAACCGATTAAAGTTAATGAATTAAAAAGTGTTCTCCTTTGGCTCGGCTCCAGCCCGGTGTCCGTCCCTCTGCTCCGGTTTCACTCACCACTAGGGTTGGGTACCAAAACCCGGTGCTAATACGGCAACTCAAACAGATGTTAGAGGCAACAGAAGCATCGCTGCACGTGACGCTAGTTAACAGCAGGTAACGTTAGCCTACCGTTAGCTTACCGTTAGCTAGCAGCTGGATTAAACATGGTTAAAATGCTGACAGCTATCCGGTGTGAAGGGTGTCTGCATTTCACTGGAGAGGAGTGCAACAGCGGGACATTAGGCAGACGGTGCGTTCAATTGCAACTACTAAGCCTTGTGGTGCATTTAAAGTTATTGGAAAAAAAAACTATTCCCTATTACCCTTTTTTAAAGTATTGGTTCAAGCACCGGCACCGTTTTAATAGTGTCGTTTAAGCACCGGTAATGGGGAAAAAACCCAAACAATGACCGATACAATTCACCGCTGTGTCGGACTTAATG
>NC_048422.1:23492774-23496110 GCF_013103735.1 Etheostoma cragini | reverse complement strand
CCCCCCCCCCCCCCCTATGAAACAAATGTTTCACTGCTTATTTTCCTCTTTAGCTTTCTATACCAAGGAAGGCATCTTCTCCTCTGAAAATCCTGGCTCGTTTCTTGTTGTGTTGTTTATAGTTTTGTGTTTGTTGTCCTGCAGGCACACACTTCATGCGTCTAATCCCCGAGGACGGGCCTGCAGCCGCCAGCCCAGAGAAGGTGAAGAGGATCGTCTTCTGCACCGGCAAGATCTACTATGAACTCACCCGGGAACGCAAGAGCAGAGGCATGGACGCCGCTGTCGCTGTCGTCCGTGTCGAGCAGGTAACGTCAGAGTGGACCTGAATGTAAATGTGCTGTATTTATAAGATTGTATTTATATAGCGCTTTTCTAGTCTTAACAACCACTCAAAGCGCTTTTACATCATACAGGAAACATTCATACACTGTGGCCGAGGCTGCCGCTCAAGGTGCCTCATCAGATAAACACTCACACACATTCACAACAACTTGGGTATCAGTGTCTTGGCCAAGGACACATCAACATGGGACTGCAGGGCCAGTGATTCAATTCAGTTCAATTCAATTTTATTCATAGTATCAGTTCATAACGAGTTATCTCGAGACACTTTACAGATTGAGCAGGTCTAGACCACACTCCAGAATTTAGAAGCACCCAACAGTTCTAGTAGTTTTCCACAGAGCAAGCAACAGTGCGACAGTGACGAGGAAAAACTTCCTTTTAGGCAGAAACCTGGGACAGGCCCAGACCTAGACCCAGACCCAGACCCAGGCTCTTTGTAGGAGGTGTCTGACGGTCCGGTTGGGGTTAGAATGAAGAGGGGAAATAACAAAAAGTAGAAAAAATAGTAATATATAGCAGTTGATTGAACCATTGACCTTCCGATTGGCAGACAACCGCTCCACCACTGAGCCACAGCCGTCCCTAGAGTGGACCTGAAGGTGTTGGGTGATCTGGAGGTGGTTTCTATGGAGGCACCTACCTTTGATGCATAGCTTAAATATGACCTTACGTGTTTTTTCTCCTTAAAGGGTAAATTGTGTATTTCTTCGGTTCAGTTTTTAGGCTTTGGTGACATAATGGGAACAACATTATACTTTATACACACTCAATGTATCCACTCGGGGCATTTGCGCACCTTTGGTTAGCGTCCGCTAAAAGTTGTGTTTTTGCCACTGACGGGCTGAAATTATTACTCTAAGTGTCAGACAACGTTATGGAAAGGATCCCTACAGAGATAGACCTTTCTGTTAAAGAGTGAGATCCTTTTTGTTTAATATGACACAACCCCCAAAATCACCATCACCAAACCCACCAGACTCCATGTAAATAATCACTACTTTTAGCATGTGTAGAGCAGCATAGCTCCACCAGACTCCATGTAAATAATCACTACTTTTAGCGTCTATAGAGCGGCATATCTCCACCAGACTCCATGTAAATAATCCCTATTTTTAGCGTGTATAGAGCAGCATATCTCTACCAGACTCCATGTAAATAATCCCTATTTATAGCGTGTATAGAGCAGCATATCTCCACCAGACTCCATGTAAATAATCACTACTTTTAGCGTGTATAGAGCAGCATAGCTCCACCAGACTCCATGTAAATAATCACTACTTTTAGCGTCTATAGAGCGGCATATCTCCACCAGACTCCATGTAAATAATCCCTATTTTTAGCGTGTATAGAGCAGCATATCTCCACCAGACTCCATGTAAATAATCCCTATTTTTAGCGTGTATAGAGCAGCATATCTCCACCAGACTCCATGTATATAATCACTACTTTTAGCGTGCATAGAGCAGCATATCTCCACCAGACTCCATGTAAATAATCACTATTTTTAGCGTGTATACAGCAGCATATCTCCACCAGACTCCATGTAAATAATCACTATTTTTAGCGTGTATAGAGCAGCATATCTCCACCAGACTCCATGTAAATAATCACTATTTTTAGCGTGTATAGAGCAGCATATCTCCACCAGACTCCATGTAAATTATCACTACTTTTAGCGTGTATAGAGCAGCATATCTCCACCAGACTCCATGTAAATAATCACTACTTTTAGCGTGTATAGAGCAGCATATCTCCACCAGACTTCATGTAAATAATCACTACTTTTAGCATGTATAGAGCAGCATATCTCCACCAGACTCCATGTAAATAATCACTACTTTTAGCGTGTATAGTACCAGCGTATTCCCACATGGAAATGGGTAAATTAAGGGGTTCATTTCAACCAGACCACAGTGGTGATCGTTGGAACAGTGAGACGATTAACCAAGACGGCTTTTGAGAGTTATTTTTTTTGTTTCTGTTGACTTTGAATGAAGTGTGTGTTGCTATTACGAAATTACGGCTTAATTAAATGGAGTCTGGTGGGTTTTGCGATAGCAACTCAGGGCTGTTTCATGTTAAACAACAAGCAGTGTCCTGTAGGGATCCTTTCCATAATGTTGTCAGACGCTTACAATGATAATAAAACAGCACTTTTGGTGGATGGAAATTGAAGGTGTGTCCAAAATTATAGCAACTCCAGCTTCCAGATCCCTCAGATCCTCTTCCTCCATACACCTCCTGTCCTCTCACCTATCTCACCCCCCCCCCCCCCCCCCCCATTTCAAAACACATCTGTTTAAACTGCCTATTCCACTTAACAATCGCTCCGTTTCTTTTCATTGTTGTTGGTGGTGTTGAATTCTTGTTTTTAAATGTCTTATGTATCACTCTACGGTATCCATGAGTGCCGAGAAAAGGCACATTTACATAAAATGTTTTATTATCATTATTATTATTATCATTATTATTATTATCAGTATTTTTATTAACTGTAAGCATGATTACAACCCAAATAGAAGTACTCTGAGCGTCAGATTTCCCTGTGTGTTTTTCTCAGCTCTCACCCTTCCCGTTGGATCTGGTGAAAGCAGAGACGGAGCGCTATCCAAACGCTGACCTGGTCTGGTGTCAGGAAGAGCACAAGAACCAGGGTTACTACGACTACGTCAAGCCCCGCATCCGCACCATCATCAACCGGACCCGCCCCGTCTGGTGAGGTCTGCCCCCCGGAAACGGAAGTCAATGTGAATGTATCATGTTGCTTATTGATTCATTCATTCTTGTATTGTATTTATTGTGTGTGTGTCTGTGTGTGTGTTCGACTCTTGTGTGTGTGTGTGTGTCTGTCTCTTTGTGTTTGTGTGTGTGTGTGTGTCTCTGTGCCTGTGTTGGCTGTGCGTTTGTGTGTGTATGTCTCGTTTTGTGCGTGTGTGGGTGTGTGTGTGTGTGTGTCTCTGTATGTGTGTGTGTGTGTGTGTGTGTGTG
>NC_048422.1:23462356-23492674 GCF_013103735.1 Etheostoma cragini | reverse complement strand
CCCCCCCCCCCCACACTAAAAGACAGGCTTTATCTTTGAGTCAAACGCACTGATGTGATTGTTTTCCTCACTATATTAACACACCAGACCTATACTCGTTACCATGGATACCTCGTGTTCACAGGGACACTTTTATAGACGAATGATGTTCAGTTAACCTGCATTGAATGTATGAATTTATACAAAGTTAATTTGTAAGAAAACCAGTTTTATCTTCATTTTTTTTCAATTGCTTTCATTTGGTGAATTACATAATCATGTTGTGCCTGCTCTGCGTGTGCAGAATCTACCAAAATATTCAATGCAACTACCTGCTGAACAAATACTTGAATAGTTAATACAGTGGTTCTCAAACCTTTATTACTAATGGACCCCTTCTGGATTGTTTCTTTACGCCAAGTAAAATAACGACCAGCGCTAAAAACGTCTGCACAGAGAGGAACAGATCACTAAACAACAGCATAAGAAAAGGAGCCAAAACTGTAAAAGAGACAAAACCTACAATAAAGATGATGGAAGGAAGGAAGGAAGGAAGGAAGGAAGGAAGGAAGTAAGGAATAGGTCCTCGAAGAAGTCAACGCAAATGTCACATTTTTTGGTAGAAAAAGAAAGTCTACATGAAGAGAAACAATGTTCTAGACAGCATTGTAACTATTATAACTACTATACTCAAGAACCCCCTGCAGTCCTCAGAAGTCCCCCTAGGGGTACACGTACCCCCATTTGAGAAACACTGAGTTAGGTTTAATTTAAACAAACAGAGGAAATGTAGAAAAAGAAAAAAAGATGCACAACATCAACAAACTAAATATGTTAATCAGCACCTCTAAAGCTCAGATTAATGTCCCTACGAGGTGTTATTAACTGGTTATGAATGCCCTACGAGGTGTTATTAACTGGTTATAAATGTCCCTACGAGGTGTTATTAACTGGTTATGAATGCCCTACGAGGTGTTATTAACTGGTTATGAATGCCCTATGAGGTGTTATTAACTGGTTATGAATGCCCTACAAGGTGTTATTAACTGGTTATGAATGCCCCTACCAGGTGTTATTAACTGGTTATGAATGCCCCTACCAGGTGTTATTGACTGGTTATGAATGCCCTATGAGGTGTTATTAACTGGTTATAAATGTCCCTACGAGGTGTTATTAACTGGTTATAAATGCTCTACGAGGTGTTATTAACTGGTTATGAATGCCCTACCAGGTGTTATTAACTGGTTATAAATGTCCCTACGAGGTGTTAACTGGTTATGAATGCCCTACGAGGTGTTATTAACTGGTTATGAATGCCCTACGAGGTGTTATTAACTGGTTATGAATGCCCTACCAGGTGTTATTAACTGGTTATGAATGCCCTACGAGGTGTTATTAACTGGTTATGAATGAAGAACATTGTCTTAGACGAGGCCCCAACATACAAAAACAAGCTCGGGTCAGTTTTTATTCGCCTTTTGCACTCCTGAGATGCTTCTCATGACTCTTTAATGGCCTCCTTGGCTCCTCCACTTGCCTCCCTTTTATGGAAAGTCACAGAAGGAGAGAGGAAACGAGCAAATGTGTTTTTAGAGGGATGAGACGGCCTTTCCTCTGAAGCGTCGCATGCAGAGGCGTCTGACTGGGGGGGGGGGGGGGGGGGGGGGGGGGGAGCCCTTATGTAAGGAGGGCCCAAAAAGATGCTAGAATGAATAGGTGTGGATGCGGAGAGGGGCCCATATAGAGAATGCCTTTTTGTGCTACGCCCCTGATGAATACTACAGCTGCTTGGGCGGAGTTAGCAACTCCTTCAGCTGCACGGCTTCCAGCAAGGCTGCTCATGTGGATCCTCGGATATAGCTCCTCGATGCTCGCTCCTCGCTACTCGGGGCAGAAATAAGAGCTTTGAGACGGCCTTCACAGAGGAGAGAAAGAACAAGTCCTGATTCAGCTGATGACCGATATCGAATGGGGGACATGAGAAGCCCCCCTTGTTAGCTTTTAAGAATAAAAAAAAAAAAGATATCTGATGCTTTCCCACCTTGCACTGCAGAACTAGTCTTGTCTTAGCCACACTGCCCCCTGCTGCATATGTGATGTAATGACATGCTTTTCTGACACATTGCCACTACTCCATAACTGCACGATGGTAAAAACCAAAGGAAATGACAAGCCTCGGCTGTCAGTTAGAATTTTTGATGTTCAACAAGTAGTCGACTATTCTGTGGAACCCCTAGCAGCCGGAGCTCTGGAGGGAGAACTTCACCTTCTGGCCTGGCTGCTCCACCGCTCTCCTCTGGTAACGGTCCCGGGCTGCAGGGTTCGTCTGTGGCTACAGGACTCACTTCCTGGGAGCCAACATAGACACCCCGGCTGCAGGAGGGGGAAGGGAGGCTCGAAAGGACCAGGACCAGGACCGGGCGGGGCAGACTGCCAGACTCTGCTGCAGTAAAGTTAGAGGTTTCCTAAAGGGAGTCTGGCTGCTGCAGGAGTGAGTGCTCTTGAAAACGGCTGGAGGAAAACCTTTGCTTCCCGTTTGACTCACTATTTTGCAGCGGCACCGTGGCTCCGTCCGGCGCTTAGCACCACCCAAGATGATTGTGACTGGTTTAAAGAAATGCCAATAAAACCAGAGTCCGGTTTTCTTCCATCCCAGAATGCTGTGTGGACTAGCCAGCCTCTGTGGCGCTGTGGAGGAAGGTCTGGCAGAGACTAAAATCATTTTGACTTAAGAGTCAAACGTGTAAGAACTACTTCAGATCTCGATAACTCAGACTATCTGAGGAGCACTTGCACGCACCATTAGCCTCCTACATATTAACTCTGCCAAAAGTAAAACATCAATGCGTGTTTTGTGTCCTTAAGTCCTTTTCAGAGGAAGAGGAACAGACCCAGAGGGTTTTGTCGGAGTTGATCAGTGAATGGCCCAGGGTTGTTTATCTGCAGCGTGCAGAAGGGAAGCTTCTCATAAATCTAACAGAAACACACCTCTTCTTTTTTTAAGTTGATTTTGTAACCTGTTTTTTTTTTCCCAGATACTCTGCTTCAGCTCGTCTGTATTAATTTTCTCCTCCGTGATTCACACTTCACCGTCCTGCCTCATCGCTGTAAACGTATCGCTGCGCGCCAATCAAAACAGACAACTGAAAATTACATTTTATTTTGAGAAACCAGGCAGAAATCTGCAATGGAGGAGATTCCCTAGCCGGGCTCCGCCCTCCTATGTACAGTACTTCCACCCAAGTTTTATTTTCCTTCAGTCCTCCTTCTGGGTGCGGTAGTGACGACCTGACGAAGCTTTGTGAACCAGGGTCTTTATTTTCTGAGCCCACTAGATGGCGGTCTCTGTTAAACAAAGGGCTGAGAGTACACTGAGTTGTAATGCCTCAGGCCTGTCTCTTAAAACCAAGAGCGCCATCTAGTGGCCTCAGAAAATAGAGACACTGGTTCACGAAGCTTCATTTGGCCATCCCTGGTTTGCGGTATATTCTGGATCCAGGTTGGCTCTGGGCAGATCCAACACTTGTCAATGGAGAGAGACTGGACTCTCTGGACTAATGTAATGTACGGGCTTGAGGTTCCCTAGACTTGAAGGATGTATTTATTTGAATAAAGTTGTGAGAGGCAACGTTTTTTGTGTTGGTTTTGATCCTTCCGCCACTATGTGGCAGTAGGTCACTGTTTAATTCAAAGTTTTTTGAAGGAAGTCTTTGAACACAGAAGAAAAATACTTTTCTTTTGCATAAATTAAATAAAGAGATTTGCACCATTGATGCATCCCCATAGTTCTGGAAATGAAGTGTTTGAAGCCCAACATATTTGGGATGATCGGTTATAGTGCCCCCCCGCCCCTGTTTAAGGAGGCGTGTGTAGGGTGTTTTATTTGTAGTTTCACGTGTCTTTACTTGTAGTTTCATGTCTTTATTTGTAGTTTTGAGTCATGTTCTAGCTCAGTAAACTTGGATAAGCCCCGCCCACTTTGCCGGAGGCCACGCCCCGTATTCCTGCACATTGCTAGGCTACGTCTTCCAGTCGAACCTCCTCACCGGGACGCTCCAGACGGCGCCGTAGTTGGCCGTCACGTAGTCCAGCGTTTCACACGGGACTCGAACCTTGAGCTCCAGAAGCTCCGCCCCGCACAGATAAACAACCAAGTTCACTTCAGAGCAGATCTTTATTGTCCCTCGAGGGGAAATCTGATTTACAGCAGAGGGCAAAAACACAACAAACACAAAGAGAACATATACATATGGATCTGGTTTGATTTACAACTAGTTGCATGTCGTATATTTCTCTCTGGCCACATTTCCTTAACTTTAAATGAGCGGTTGGCTGTCGGGGTTTTTCTGGCGCCCAGGTTGAATAAATGGTTATCAGGAGAATAAGATGGTGCGACAATAAGACCTTTATTTCATCAATAAAGATCTGTGTTCAAGTCTGCAAACATACATCTGAACTGAGTGCACTTAACTTAAAGGATATCATAAAAAATATAAACTGAGGATCCCGAAACGTCCCAAAACGTCCTTCCTGCCAAACGCAAATCACACACAGAAAACAATTCTTAGAAGAGATATATATATATATCTATATATCTATATATATATATATATATATATATATATATCTATATATATATATATATATATATATATATATATATCTCATATCTTTTCTATATATCTTTTCTATATATATATATAAGTCCCCAAAGCGTGCCAAATAAGGACTGATAGTTCCCATCGCTACGCTGTCAAATTAAAGGTTAAATTAGCAGCATTTTCTGTTGGTGTTTGTGCAGGGGGGGAGGGGGAGGGGGGGAATCACAGGAATACAACGTTATCTTCTGATTGTTTCACGGAGGTGTTGGGAAGGACAGTGGGCTGCACCCCTATCGGCGCCCGGGGTTACACCTCCACCTGGGGCCCAAAAGGCGCCAAAATGAGAAGAAAAGAAAATCCATGCAGAGGTCCAGGTCTCAGATACAGACCCTGCCACACACCTCAAGTGCTTCATACGTGATGATAGAGAGGGTTTACTTTTGCTAAAGTTACAACAACAACAAAAACAGTAAGTAGTAAAGTAGTAATCATTAGCCTAAAGGTAATTAAGTAGCTTCTTCATGTCTGTTATAAAAACCTTTGGGTTCGATTTTAGTGCAAATTCTGAAGCGGCCTTGAACCCGTCCTCACAGCTGACTCCGGGAACTCGTCAACGTGTTCTCGATGAAGCCAAACAGATCCACGTGGAACCCGCTGGCCGCCTGCTGAACCGCGCAGAAGTCCTCCAGGAGTCCGTACAGCTGCCCTGTGAAGGACAACCAAAAACCTTTTAAACCAGAGAACGCGTTACAGATGCGTCGGTGCATTTCCAGTGTTGCCCAGGGTAACTGAGTCTAGTTAGGACGTCTGGTGAGATAAACCGGGTCTCGCTGTCACTGGGTCACCAGCCAAAGCATTAAGAGGTTGTTGTAGCAACCAGCGTAATAATAACTTAAATGAATATAACGCATTATATGAAACCCACGGATGCTTTACACGAGTACCGTTACAGGGGGACAAGAGAAAGGATTTAATGTCGGCTACTGGCGTACGAACACATCTCACAATCTGAAGTTATTTCATGAAGGAAATAGACATGTCCCATACCTGAGGGCCAATTAGGGGACGTTTTTGAATAATTTGCAATCCCGTAATTGTCTCCATCTGTCTATCACGTTAGCGCTCCTTTAGCTTTTAGTTGTTCTTCATTTAATTCCCTTCTGTGCAGTGATGGTCCTGTCCCAGGATCAGCCAGAACTACAGCAGATAACTTCTAAAATAACGTTGAAATGCAATCTCAGAAATGTCCTGCTACCCTTTACGTGGCTGGACACGCTAACACAGGCTTACCCGGTGTTACAGAGCAACCTGTCACCCGTCAGAATGCGTGACTGTAGCGTCGTCGACCTGCCTGAATGCAAATCATTCTGTGACTGCCTGGGCAGATGATTTATTAAAATCTTTATAATAACAGCGTTCTTTTCGCTGTTAGTCTTGTTTGCTGTTACGGGTCATTTAAGATCGCTGCATGAGGGCGCCCATACATAGAGGTTTATCCGTCGACGCAGCGTTTGCTGCATGTCCTGCCCCCCCTTTCTCTCCCCACTTTCGTGTCTGTCCTTTCAAAAAACGCCTATATCTGCCCAAAATATAATCAAAAAAAAAAAAAGATCATTGCATGAAAATTTACAGAGCTTCAGAAACATTAAAAAGTTACACAAAGTCACTTTTTTATTCCTCTTTTCATTATTATATTCACGCTATTCTGTTTATTTATACCGTGGCTTTTTCATTTATTTTTCTATTTCTTACTTTACCAGGATTGTAGCAAGGTGTAATACGTAGCTAAAAAAAAAAATCACAAAATCCTATTTGCAGTATCTGGTAAAAGAAATCACAAATGCATTTTTTTCCCAACAAATTTGTTAATGTGGACAGCGTAAATGTTGTGACGTCTCTCACCGACTGTAGTTCCCCGTGTGACCAGCAGGCGGTACGTCTGCTGCAGGCCCTGCTTCAGCTTCTCATCATCGAAGGTGAAGAAGGCCAGGCCTCGCTTCGCCTTCGCCGCCGCCATCAGCTGGACCACCGCTGAACGGGGGGGACAGATCACGTAAGCATCCTCTGTGATGTCACGGGCCTCGTTCACAGACACTCTTCTTCCTAAAATGTCTCGTTTTTGTCCCCAACTCAAAGATATTCAGTGTTGTGTCCCAGAGAGAAGAAACTAGAAGATATCCACTCGTAACAAGCTGACATCAGAGAGGTTTTTAATGCCTCAAACCGATTAGTCGGTCAAAATAGTTGGATTTAAACTAATGGAGAGATCTTTGCAGCCCTAACATTCAGAGTTTTTTGTGATTGTTGCAAAAATCCTTGATTATGAGGCACGTTTCCTTAAAAAAATGCGATGGAATAAGCGGGATATTTACGCAATGTTATGCGATTAAACTGCAGAAACTTGCAAAAAAAAACTGCGGTTTGAGGAAAAAGAGACTGGTTGTCTTTGGCGTAATTTCGTCACTTCGTAACGTTCCTGAGGCAACAGGGGAAAATGGCCGTTCTTGTGTGAAGTGAACGCAACCTGTTTAAACTTTCTGCTGAGATATGTGTTACCTTTTGGAAACGAAAATGCAGGGATTATGAAATCATGCAAGTCCGGCTTCAGTGCTTTGCTAAATGCTGCGCATGTGTTGTGAAGGCGTTTTCTTAATGTGCGTGTGTTTTGTCTGTTTGCGTGTGTGTTTTCATTAAATCGCAGAGCGTTGGCCCCCATTGGCCACCGTACTAATAACCCAATAATTCCTTAATCTGTTACTATCGAGGAGAAATATAATGAGTTTGGTTAAGATCTGTAGAGGGAAAGAGGATAAGGACCTTATTTTTCCATCTTTCCATCTTGCGGGGCAAGTGCTAACTGCTGGTTACAAAATTAGGTATTTGGGTCACATCGTAACAGATCAAATGTCAGATGATGAGGACATGTATAGGCAGCGTTGCACATTATATCTACATGCTAACAGGCTAACATGCTTGCCAGGAAGTTCTCCGGGTGTTCTGATACTGTCAAGATAAACCTCTTTAAATCATATTGTTCTGCTTTCTCCACTGCCCCCTTGTGGGTCAAGTACAAAAAGGCAAGCTACAATAAGCTGCGGGTTGCTTTTAATGACTGTTTGCACATTTTACTCAGGAAACCCAGGTGGTGTAGTGCAGGTGACTTGTTCTGTCAAGCAGGAGTTATTACAGTCTCTGCTTAAATGAGGAGTCTGATGTAGACATGTATCGGTCGCCTGAATTCTTCTTGTAACTCTGTCATTTCACATCTGATGGACCCGAGGTTCAGTGCTGTAAGATACCAGTCCCCCTTATGGGATTACTGGTATAGCTGTCTTATTTAATTGGTGTCTGTCTTGTGTATCTGTATCTTTGTTGTTGTTGTTGTTGTATTTTATGGACCGTGAGACTGATTATAAAGGCTGTCTATCGTCTATAATTCTGTCTTTGTAAATTGCAGCTTGCTGTTGATGTTGGGTGTTCTTTTTATGTTTTTGTTCTTCTTTTATTTTTACATTTTGTTTGTCCTTTAATTAGCGCTGTAAGGTAAACGTGTAATTAGCGGCCACAGTGCTAATAATAGCGTTCTCTTCCTTGTTAGTCTCGTTTGCCGTTACAGAAAGGACAGAAACATTCAAAAAGCTACAGGTCGTCACTTTAACGAAGGGATTGATGGATGTACATTTAATAAAAGTACCTTTGAGGTGTGGGTCTCCGTTGAAAGCTCCACAGCCCCACTTGCCCGTGGCGATGTCGGGCTCATTGTGCCCATCAGCCTTAAATCCACAGTACGCCTTCAAGGACACAAACAAATCCCGTAAATACGAAAACCATCCAACACAGGCCTATCAGCGTGGCTTTGATTAAAGAATAGTGAAGACCACCGCATTGTCTTCTTGTAAATAAAGGTACTTTAATGCCACATACACATAGCAAAATTGATCTTTTCTATTATAAATCATGTTAGTATGTATTGTCATATTATTTGTTAAAATAACAACACAAAATAGTAACAATGCACACAAAGCTAAACCTGACCTTGTTGAGTTCCCGTGTGACGCGGATCATGGTGTACTGATCCCGTCTGTGTTTGTAGTTCACAGCGTCGATGGCTAAGATCTGCCTCTTCAGGCGACCCCACTCGTCTCTGGAAAGACCCAAAATGTGAGAAAAGCAAATGCAAACGATAAGAGACATAACCAGGAGCGCTCATACCTGTCGAGGCGGTCTTCGTGAGGACCCGCCCACTCAAAGGTCTCACCGTAACCGGAGTAACGGCTGAACTGCTGGCAGCCTGAGGAACAGAACCCAAAGGTATTTAGTTAAATGCTCACATTTTAGGTGATTATCAAAAATACTGTTGACTTTTATAAAGTAACAATAACTAATACATCAATTTTGGGTGTCACGGTTGGATCTAACTTTAGATTTTTTAAATTGGAGACGGCAATGCCACAATCAGAGCCACTAGATGTCAGATGGGTACTTTGCAACAACAGTTTGAGTTTCTCAGAGTTTAATAGGTGCAATTGAATGCACCATTGGTTTAACAAGGTGCACATGAATGATCCATGGAGTCCCGTTGCCGCTCACATGCTTTACCTTTGTTGTTGGTTCTGGGGTTGCCATGGAGTTGGGAGAAGAGCAGCTGCAGGCTACCGCTATCTTAACCCTGCGTCTTTAGCTGAATGCTAGCGCTAAGCTAACCCTGTGTCTTTAGCTGCTTGTTTTAATTTTTTAAAGTATTTCGTGTAAAGCACTTTGAATTGCCCTGTTGCTGAAATGTGCTATACAAATAAAGTTACCTTGCCTTGCCTTGCATGCTACCAGCCAGTAAGCTATCGTCAACTCTATATTTAGCTACATGCTACCAGCCAGTAACCTAACGTAAACTGTGTCTTTAGCTGCATGCTACCAGCCGGTAAGCTAACATCAACTGTATGTTTAGCTGTTTGCTACCAGCCGGTAAGCTAATGTAAACTGTGTTTTTAGCTGCATGCCACCAGCCAGTAAGCTTACACCATCTGTATATTTAGCTGCATGCCACCAGCCAGTAAGCTTACACCATCTGTATATTTAGCTGCATGCTACCAGCCGGTAAGCTAACGTTAACTGTATATTCAGCTACATGCTACCACCCGGTAAGCTAACGTTAACTGTATATTCAGCTACGTGCTACCAGCCGGTAAGCTAACGTTAACTGTATATTCAGCTACGTGCTACCAGCCGGTAAGCTAACGTTAACTGTATCTGTAGGTGGGCGCTACCAACCGGTAAGTTGCGCTTGCCGTTTTTAATTGTTATGTTTTTTTTTAAATAGTTTTTTTAGACGTACACAACTAGGCGGCTGTGGACAGAGAAATACTGGGAGATTTTCAACTATCAAAAGCTCAATTCACAATTGAAATTGTGACCCCCCCCTCCCATTAATCCACTCATCCTTTCTTTGCTACTGTACCCGTAACAATCAGACACTCGTTGTCTGCGAGTCTCTCAGTGAAGAGGCGGGACACGATCAGCTCTGGATTCATGAGGAACAGGATCTCCTCCTGCACCAGACCAGAGCCCAGAACACCTCCACCTATTGAGCTGCAGGCAAAATCCACCTGACACACACACACACACACACACACACACACACACACACACACACACACACACAACAATGTAGTAAAATTCTACTGTTGCACTTTAACCCAATAATAGTGTTAGGATGGGTGGAGAGCCTGATTTTCTTGTGTGTTTACTTGTTTGTTTGTTTTGCTTATTGTAGAAAATTCTGCTGTAACAAGGGAATTTCCCCGCTGTGGGATGAATAAAGAATCATCTAATCTAATCTATTCTATTCCTGATCCACATCAGTACCTAGACCACTATTTTCACGAACTGTATATTGACTCTTCAGTGCATTCAGCATTTACATAGACTGTCTAGTCCGATAACTGTGTCACTTTTAGTTACCGACACCACGATCCAGACCACAATTTGCCACTTGCCTATCGCTTCATCTCAGCAGTGTCACAGACTGTCTGTCCATGTTCAATATATTGTGTTATTACCATTTCACTTACGCATATCCTTCGTCTTAAATACACCTCATTTTGCACCAGCCTGTTGTATTGAATGTGAGACTGTATGTTGTCCTGCACGCTTATGCTTCCCTTGGCCAGGTTGCCGTTGCAAACGACAACCTGTTCTCAACGGCCTACGTGGTTAAATAAAGGTTAAATAAAGAAACAAATTAGACTAATTCCTACCTGGAGCAACCCTGTCCCCTCGGTCTCGATGGTTCCGCGTGTTGTGACGTGCAGTTTTGGCATCGTCCCCTTACAGCTACAGGACAACAAAAGTGATTTACATTGGTGTGTTTTTGACACAGAGGAATCCGTTTATTAGTCATGCTAGCTGCTCGGCTTTATGGATGCCAATCATCAGTCCAATCAGCTGTTTCATTCCCCTCAGGATGAACTGTAATACGTGTGTCCAATACTGTAATGTATGAAAATATACAATGGGTGTATAACAAGAACAGGATGCAGCGTTTTTTGCGTTTGGGGGGGGGGGAGAGAATCTGCATCAGCTGACCAAAACCCCCAGATCACTTCGGTCTAGTCAATGGAACATTTGGCAGCTTTCAAAAAGTCAACTTTCCATCCAGAATCTTATTGGCGTCCATTTCGGTGTCTCGCGCTCGCCCTCCACACAAAAACCTAACAATACTACTCTTTGGGCGGCTCGCAAGCCCAAACTGGGTGCGCATGTGTGTGTATGTGTGTGTGTGTGTGTGTGTGCGACGTGCCTGTTGTTGTGTTTCCTGTCTAGCTAGATCCGAGTGGGTGTTGTAGTTTTTGTAACGTCACTACAAAGTTTGCTAGGCCAAAAAGAACGTTAATCTCGCGATAGGAAAATTGGCGCCGTTAATAACGCGTTTAACTTACAGCTCTATTTGAAACACATTTATTACTTCTTGATTAAAATTGTACGTCTTGTGTGAAGCTTGTGTTTTAAAAAGTCTGTAAATAACTATTACTATTCCTTACTGTCTCCAGTCATGCACATGGTCTTTGAGGCAGCGCCTCTCAAACGTCACCAGTCCTTTTGTTGGAGTCTCTGCAAAGAGATCAACAACCGTCACAGATCTTCGCCGACATGTCTCACAAACGGGAGGAAGAGGAGGTTTAGTATCAACTCACTCTCATCTGTGACCACGTGGAAGTAATACATGATGGCCCTCAGCTTCTCTTTCTTCCGCTGTGACCACTGTCCCAACAGACTGCGTGCAGAAAGAGAATGAAGCGTTAACGTACACGCAGCACACAGAATGTAAGTATTTAGGTTGCAATCATTTTAATTTCATGTTCATTTGAAGAGGGATGGATGCATTTGTGCAAAGAAATCTCCAACATACAGCATCACAGCATTTATAATTACTACTAATTTCCAGTGCCTGTCCCTAGAAGGGCTTTTAAACACAAACAACACATAATCAGATGTGATAATCAGACAGTTGGTGACGGATGTTTCCTGACCTGGTGAAGTTAATGGAGGGGTAGTTGTGGTACTCTGCGTTATGATGTGTGGTGTTGCGATGAGGGAAAGTGCAGAAAAATGCGTTTGCGAGCAGGCAGGAGATCTGAGCTTGTGACAGAGTGATGGATGCATGGTGTCCGCTCCGAAGCAACGGGATTCCCTGAAAACACGAGCACACACTTCACCATAGAGCCCGACCGATGAAGGATTTTTAAGGTCAATATCGATACAAATATTTGGTGATTTAAAAATCTGATATAGCCCCAGTCAGAGGGAAAATGTGAACATATTCTTGTTAAGTCTTTACAATCATTCCCTGAAAGAACCAAGCAGGCCGGCCTTGTTGCACCACCCAAATTTCTTTTAAAACTCGACTTGACGTGTAGTTTCTTGTTGTTGTTGTTGTTGTTGTTGTTTACAGCCAGTGTGTTTTTATACCTTCTGCACGAGGTCAGGCAGCTTTAAGGCCAACGCAGCGATCTTTGGAAACAGTTTGGAGAAGTTATTTTCTTCTTTCGGGATAACCTAGAAGGAAAATGTAATTGTTAGAGGGGTGAGACACTAAAGTGACGGTTGAGTGATTTGAAGAGACAAACGGACACTAACCTTCACAAAGATGGAGAGGGCATCAAAGGACCACTGACCTTTATACTTGGGGTTGTATTTGAAGACGGCGTCCTGGTGACAGATTGAAAGAGTGCATTTTATAAGTTCTTGCAGACAGATTAGAATCAGGTTTAGGTTTTTATATATTAGGGATTTGCTCCCTGTGTTTCGGTACAAAACGGTTCCAATGAACCTAGCCAGAGAAAAGAGTTGAGAATCGTGAACAGAAAGTAGAAATTTACAATACAAAGTATGTCAAATACATCTGTTTTAAGAGATGATAAAACAAAGATGGAATTAGGGAGGGGCGGGGGAAACTTGAGCATAGTAACGCGAAATTTTCAGTGGCGATACTGTATCAATACACAGACGCCAAGTATTGATCTTTTATGATATGTACTATATATATTATGTATGTGTTGGTCACTTGTCCCATTTTGAGATGAACAAACAGAATTGTTTCTTTTTAGCTGAAACTAAGTTTCCTTTAGGGGACGTCATTTGAAATTGGGAAATATTCGAAGTTGGAAATAAGGTGATAAATTGCAATATATCGCAGAATATTGCAAGATGTTTAAAATCGCAATAATATTGTATCGTGGCGTTTAGTATGAAGTAAATGTGCAATATGCAAAACTAATAAGCCCCGATTTGTGCTTTAGTGAAACAATGAGACAATATTATCGCTTGATAGTTTAAAGTTTGCACTAGCAAGTTGAGAAATAGACTGTGTATCTTTATTTGTTATAATATTGTATTTTACTGTTTAACTTGTATTATTAACGTCGGAGGTTAGCCTTTTGAAGTCAGGCTTATCCCCCCCGCCCCCCGATATTCACACTATTACAGATGTTGCTCTTTTTAGGTCCAAACTCAAACGTATCTGTTAGTCTGGCTTTCAATGAGTATCAGCGGTGGGACACCTTCATTCTTCTGTTTCTTTTCTGATTTTACTGTTTTCTACGTTCACTCTTTCTATGTGTTGGATGATATGTGTTTTTACTCTTTTACTTTGGATACTTGCTGGTTGCTGTAAAGTGCTATATAAATACATTTAGATTGTTTGATGGATCCATCCATCCATCCATCCATTGATTGATTGAGTTGTCTCTAAAATGTCAGAGAAACGTGGATCAGTGTTCTCCAGGAAACCTGAGATGTCGTCCTCAAATGTCTTGTTTGTCCACAACTCAAAGATATCAGTTAGCTGTCACAGAGGAGAGGAGAAACTAGAAGATATTCACATTTAACAAGCTGGAATCAGAGAAGTTTTACTTTTTTCATAAATAGGGATTTAAACCAATTATCAAAACGTACCTTCACGTCCTCGACGCTCACGGCGGTCTTCTTGGCGAGAGCGCCCAGCTGCTTGGAGATCACGTCCCACCTGCTGGTCTGGGACTGTGGACAGAAAAGACTCAATAACACCGAGCTTCCAGACTGTCTTGTGTTGTAGGGTTACAACAATTTAATGGAGAGAATTAGTTAGTGGCTTGTGTTCTGGATGACACATGTTGTATTTATGACTTAAATTATGTTTTGTTTTTCTTTTATTTGTTAGTTGTCTTCAAACGATTGTGAAACTGCACTTTTTAAATTTATTTTAAGGGGAATTCAAAAAGTTCAAACAGGGAAAAGTGTTCAAGGGAAATATCACGGTTCAAGGCAGGGCTGCAGTCGAGACCACTTATGGCGAGTCCAAGGCAAGTCCAAGACCAGGACTAGTCAAGACAGAGTCCAAAGTCCAACACAAGACCGAGTCCAGGACAGAAAAAAAACTTATGTCATTAAAATCTGAATAGTTTTATTAGCCAAATATATTATGTATCCTACACAGGAAATTGACTTGGTGATACTGTGCAATAAAACAAGAAACTTAAAAAATGAAAGGTTAAGTTAAGAATTTAAAGAAAGTTGAATAGAAAAATTATATAAAGTTAAGAATGATAAAAAAAAAGAAACTGTTGGATACTGTTCAGCATTGTAAGCAAGTTAATCATATTTTTTTTAAACCCAGGATTAGAAAAAACACCTGGACTCGGTCGAGACCAAAAGCAATATTTGGCAAGACCAGTGGCCGAGGCAAAAACAAGTCCAAGTCCAAATCCCAGCCAGTCCAAGGTGGGACTCGAGGATTTCAGCCCTGCTTCAAGCTGTTTTCTCTGGGGGGGGGGGGTTTAGGTTCAATGAATGCAACATCTTTGCAAAACTCATATGAAAACAATGCAGATTTTAAGATGGACCAAAATAATTGTGATAACTTCAGCCTTAGCTACATGTAGATTACATCATAAAGCAGCATACATGTAGATCAGTTAATAGTCTCGAACACACCTTTGTCAGTCCAGTCTTGATCATCACACTGGAAGGTGAACACGGACTTTTGACAAAGCTACTGTGCCACATGTCTCTCCCGCTCTGAGGATAAAGTCCAATTCGATCATTGAAGGCAGCAACCTAAAAATAACAACAGTCAAAAACAATAACAATTACTTTCTGCACAGCGAGACTCTACAGTATGTAGTATGCAGTATGTGTGTGAAACAGAGAGCAAAAGCACTCAGGTCCTCAATGTATAAATACTCCATTACAAGTAGAATCTGTGCATTTATAATGCTATCTTTACTTTTAATGTTATATAGTGAACAGTCGTCTTCTGCAAAAGCCTAAATTTACTTATAGGGTCCTATCTCACACCTGGACCGACACAGTTATCCAACGCCCACGTCGTTTAAATAGCAAATGCATCTCCACCCATCTGTGCACCCATGGGTGTGCTGGTCTTACAGGGAGGTGTGTTCAGGTGCATTCTGGGCGTGCTGGTCTTACAGGGAGGTGTGTTCAGGTGCATTCTGGGCGTGCTGGTCTTACAGGGAGGTGTGTTCAGGTCCATTCAGGGTGTGCTGGTCTTACAGAAAAAAAAAAAGTAAAAAAGGGACAAAAACTCACATCTACGAGGACCGTGTGCGTACGGCTGAATTTCAGAGGTCCCAGCTTTTTGTCACACTGTGGAAGTCGCTTCAGATCTTCCAGCAGACAACAAGATGAAGCGCCGTCGTCCCTCCGCGTCCTCGCGTCCTCGCCGTCGTCCCTCCGCGTCCTCGCCGCCTCGCCGTCCTCCACACGTCTGCTACGTACATCTCCGCTACCGAAGGGGGGAGAGGAGGGGCGGTGTGCAGAAGAAGAGGGGGTTTCAGTGGAATAAGGGGGTTTAGAGGAAGATGAGGAGGGTTCAGAGAACGATGAATGGGTTTCAAAGGAAGAGGGGGGTTCAGAGGAGGATGGGGAGACTGGGACCAGACTTCTATCCCTGCCATTGTGCAGTATTTCAGGCTGAAGCACTTTTGCCATTTGGGAGCTGTTGTTGCGGGGGTTGCTGTCCATCTCTGGAGGTTGGAGACAAAACACGACAGTCAGTGTGTTACCATGGAGTTTAAAAATCCCAAATATATTCAGCTTTCGAATCTCGGTTCCTCAAACGCAACGCAAATGGCTTTCTTCGCCTAAGATCATGGTTCTAATCCCCCTAGAGAACTCTGAACAGACCTAGAGAACTCTTTCATTTACATCCTAACCCTCATGTTGTCTTTGGGTCAAATTGACCCGTTTTCCTTTATCACTGTTCTTTTTAATTCCCCAAAATAACATGATTGATTCCACCCAACGCTCTTTGCCAAGTACACATCTCTACTTTCATTAATTTTGGAGCGTCTTATTCAATTTTATAGCATTTTAAATACAAATGGAAGTGTTTTTGAAATAGTATTGAGTAAAAGTTGACATATTCCAGTCTGTGATTATCATCAACATCCATTCCTTTAATTTTAGTCTCATTAATTCCTAATTTCTGCTTTTCTAACTCATTATAGGACTCATTTCCTATAAATGAGGTTTACTGACCATAAATTCCAAAAATAACTGTAAAACTAAAGTTAATAAGTTATTGTTATGTTGTGTTAAAAAGTGACAAATGTTTTAAAAAAAAGCATCAAAAGTGTTGAAAAAAGGGACAAAAACATAAGAAAAAGTTAAAAACATTTATTAAAAAACGTCAACACAAGTGTGGATTTTCATTTTTGGAGAAAACACATTTAATGTCACTTATAATTTCCCATGTTTTCATTCATTTTAAATGCTGGCTCAGCTAGCTGTTAGCCGAATTAGCTGTTAGCTAAACTAACGTTAGCTTTCCGGTGAAGGCGAACAAACTATGGGAACAGATCATGATATCATATTGCACATGCGCAGAACATATTGCACATGCGCAGAACAGATTGTGCTGACAGGACTTGCGCGACAGTCCCGAATGTTTACAATACCTGGCTCCGCCCTGCTCATATCGTACCTTTTAATACTGATATAACAGTTCAACAATAGCTAACTATATGATAAATTATCTGGAAGTCCTCCCAGATGTTCAGATTATTGCTCAGTAGGTTTTTTCCCTGGAGTATTTAAGCTGTACATCGCTGTAATATTAGGCGTTACCCGAGTCTTTTTAGACCATTTCTACTTTAATTTAACTAAATCAAAGCTCTGAGGACAACGACTCGTTCAAATAGTCGTATTTAAAAGCAGAAAGGCAACATATGACCCACTTAGAATAGCGTCCATCCCGGGTTAGACTTTGGCCTGATACTGGTGAAATGTGTCCTCCCGTTCGAGATAAAAACTGCATTAAATACAACATTTACACAGAAAACTCACCTTTTGCCAGGTGAGTTCAGGTTTCACGTGAAAGCCACAGCGTTCACCGACGACAACAAGACGACCATTACGTTTCTAACTCGGAGTGAACTTTACTTTCACTTTCACCCCTAAATCAAAGTGAAGTGAAACTTAAAATGCCTCTGTTCGCATAACAAACCAACATTAACCCTTGTGTTGTTGGGTCAGGGGGAGCCATCACGTTATTAGGCTTTTAAATCCATACAGCCATAACAATGTATGTAAAAATACGTTTACTTTAGCTCAATTACCAATGATATATGCATAATTTATGGTTCATATTTGCCATTTACCCCGTCTTCTTTGAGAAAACAAGGAAATTAAATTACAAAAAAAGTTAAAAATATATACATAGGAACAAGATTTTTGATAATTATTGGTGCTTATATCTTAGAACATAATCAGAACAGGAGAAAGTGCATGAAATGTACACATTTTGTAACTTTGTGTGAGAATAGCAGGTGCAGAAATACACAGAAATACACATAGGACATACAATTAAATACACTCAGCTCCAGAAGAAGTATATCTGTAGTATTTAATCAATGACTGTAGTATATCTACTCAATGACTGTAATATTTTAACTCAATGACTGTAGTATGACTGTAGTATATTTACTCAATGACTGTAGTATATTTACTCAATGACTGTTATATATCTGTAGTATATCTACTCAATGACTGTAGTATGACTGTAGTATATCTACTCAATGATCTACTCAATGACTGTAGTATATCTACTCAATGACTGTAATATTTTAACTCAATGATTGTAGTATGACTGTAGTATATTTACTCAATGACTGTAGTATATTTACTCAATGACTGTAATATATCTGTAGTATATCTACTCAATGACTGTAGTATGACTGTAGTATATCTACTCAATGACTGTAGTATATCTACTCAATGACTGTAGTATGACTGTAGTATATTTACTCAATGATTGTAGTATGACTGTAGTATATTTACTCAATGACTGTGTATATCTACTCAATGACTGTAGTATGACTCTAGTATATTTACTCAATGACTGTAGTATGACTGTAGTATATCTACTCAATGACTGTAGTATGACTTTAGTATATTTACTCAATGACTGTAGTATGACTGTAGTATATTTACTCAATGACTGTAGTATGACTGTAGTATATCTACTCAATGACTGTGTATATCTACTCAATGACTGTAGTATGACTTTAGTATATTTACTCAATGACTGTAGTATGACTGTAGTATATTTACTCAATGACTGTAGTTAATTTACTCAATTACTAGTATTACCTCCGCTGTAGAAAAGACATTCAAGTCTTTATGCAAAAACTATTATATAAGTATGATTTTGTTGAGAATAATTTGGCAAAAGTACTATAAACGTGTACCAGAACAATGCTCTATTTAGTGTAGTTTGGGTTTTTGAACACAAGGTGGCAGCAGTGAGCCGCTGTGATTCACAACACCCCCAAAATAATGTTTTTAATCATGTTTTTCGAGATTATTCAAGATAAGAATAAGAAGAGTAAGGATCTAATTAGAATAATCACTTATAAAACTACATTTCAAAGGGGAATCATTTGCTTTTTACTCCACTACATGCATTTATTTAACAACTTTTTTTTCCAAATGAATTTCTTTACATCTAAAACATGTGGTCATCTTATATAATACAATATATTTACTCAAACTATTTAACTGTACAAACAATTGTTAACCAGCTACAACGTTCAAATGCTGCCAGCTGGCATAATGAGTACTTTTGGCTGTGAAAACTTTCACTTATAGTAGAGTATTTTTATATTATAGTATTTCTTTTCGGTTTTACTTGAGTAAAAGGATCTTCTTGTATATCTGTAAATATCCCTGTTAGAGCAGCATGTAACAGCTGCAGCTGCTCCAGGTGGAGCGACTTTAACTACTTTATACACAGTTACATAGTTTAGTCCAGAGGCTCCAAAGCTAGGGGTCGGGCCCCTCCAAAGGGTCACCAGATAAATCTGAGGGGTCGAGAGAGGATGAGAGGATGAGAGGAGGAGAAGATCCTTTTTGTTTAACATGAAACAGCGATTTAGTGTACTTAGGTATACATTTGGGGAACACTACGGAGGGCAGTTATGGGTCATCAGCTGGGGGGACCCCCAGTCACGGATGTTTTGCTCCTTTAACATAGGGTGACCAGACGTCCCCGGTTTCCGGGGACAGTCCCCGGTTTTGGTGACCTGTCTCCGGCTGGATCTGTCCCCGGAAATGTCCCCGGTTTTCACTGTGACCGACAGAACCAAAATAAATATGAACCATAAATGATGTATGTATCATTGGTAATTGAGCTAAAGTTAAAGTATTTTTACGTACATTGTTATGGCTGTGATGATTTAAAAGACTAATAATGTGATGGCTCCACCAGACCCGGGAACATCGGCTGTGGAACACAAAAATCGACACCACACAAGGGTCAATTGTGTTATTAATGTTTTGACATGTTTAAATGATGTGTTGAATGTTTTTTAATTGCAAACAGAAGCATTTAAGTTTCCCCGCGCACTTCAACTCACCAGACTCCTTTTCTCATTGTCTTGGTTCGTCGTTCCAATGTCCCAACAATAGCCACTCTGCTTTGGTTGAAATTAACCCTTAATTCACCTATTTAGATGTGATGATATACGGGCTCTATGCACGCTAAAATAACTGATTATTCACATGGAGGCTGGTGAGTTTGGGGACCGGTTTAGGGGTTTGGGACAGTGTTTGAAACATCAGCTTGGGATTCAATGATCTCGGGATGAAAATTAGGATTTTGTCTGGTTTGAGTTCTGTAGTTTTTCCCAACGTTTCCTCGTACCATTGAAAGTAAATCCTTCATTTCCAGGGTTTTGGACTGTTGACTGGATCAAACAAGCTTTTTAAAGCCGCCTGTTTGTTGGAAGCCACTGACTTCCTTCTCGTTACATGCGTGCCTGCACCTCGTCTCATCGACAGTAACATTGAAATTGAATTGAGGAAATGGTGAGGTCATTGATGACCACAGCCCGAAAATTCAGACTTAGACTGGTTTAAGTTCTGTAGTTTTTAATAATCAATAAATGTTGTGTTTAATGAAAAAATCCTCAACGTTCCCTCGTTTCATTCATAGAAAATTCTTTATTTTGGGGGTTGTGGACAGGAAGAGCTATTTGAAAACATCAGCTTGGGATTTGGGGAATTATATCTGGCACTTTAATCAATTTTCTGCCGTTTTGATATTTATGGATTATGAAAATAATCATAGTTGCAGCCATCAATGACCTTCCATTTAGGGCTGCAACTATGATTATATTCATTTTCGGGGTGGAAAGATTCAGGTTTGTTCTAGTTTGAGTTGGTAATATCAGTCATTTTGGAAGAAAACAAACCCAACGTTTCCTTGTTCCATTGATGGTAAATCCTTCAGTTTCAGGCTTTGGGACTCTTGACTGGATCAAACCAGCTGTTTGAAGACATCCACTTGGGATTTAGGGAACCGTAACGGGCATTTAAAACTATTTTCGGATATTTTAACATTAATAAATTAGGACAATAATCACAAGTTGCAGCCCTATGCTAGAGTAGATGGAAGGTCATTGATGATCGCAGGGTAAGGATTCAGATTTTATCTGACAGAGAAAGACAGACTCGATCGGTGCATGTGTTTTATCCGTTTTATTTCTTTAATGTTTATTTTCTTGTGATGAATTTTGGTGAGGAAAGGAATAAGTATACGTATAAAGGTTGTGTAATACAGAGAAAGACAGAGAAAGAGAGACTCGAATGGTCTCACTTTAAAGAAAAAGTGTGAATGTGTAGTGTCGAAAGATCTGAAAACCAGGCAAAAGTCGTTAGGTAGACGTGAAAGGCAGCGCTAGATCGGCTTAATTGGAGTGAAGAAGAGTCCGAGGAGACGAAAGGTAACGTCTCTAAAAATAGAGTCGTTAAGGGAAGAGACGCTGAGGATGTCCACGAAGGGCAGCACTAGCACGGACTAATTAGTGTGAAAGTAATCTCAAGTTTATAGAATGAATTTTGTTGCTTGATGTTTTTATTTTTAACTGTTTATACTTGTGTTCTATCTCTTTTTTTTGTTTTTGTTGTTGTTGTTTTTTAAACTGATTTTGTGCAAAGCACTTTGAAATGCCCTGTTGCTGATATGTGCTCTACAGATAAAGCTGCCTCGCCTTGCCTGGTCCGAGGACACGTAAGTGGAGTTGTTGAGAAGCTTTTGGGCAGAACGCTGTCATGAGTTGTTGTGATGAAAGTCACGAGTGCTGTGTGTGTACTACACAGTTAGTGTGTCTGTGTTTGCCCACATGAAATGTCATTTGTCTGTTTGGAAACAGCAGTTAAAGTAATGCATGTGCAACAAAAAAGGTGGACTACACTACACTCACTCACTCACTCACTCACTCACCCACTCACTCACCCGCGTCCTTGCTGAGTCGTCCTGCGTCTGCGAGTGTTATTCTGGGTCAGCCATTTCCCTGGAATGCTCTTCCTCCTGCCAGGGAGGATTCATCACAATGGTATGCACACATAACACTGCAGAAACACAAGGATGACTTAAAAAGGGCTGAGAGTGAGGAGACATGTCACGCGGAGACGTGTCTCTCTGGTGGCGGCCTGGACGCCTTCCTGTCTTTACTTTCACAACGCATGAATATTTAAAAAATAACACCTACAGTTATGAAAATAATGGGAGTAAGTTAAAAATGGTGGACAATCTGTCTGAACCCTGTAATGTTCCCATGAGCATTATTTTTTGGGCTTTTTTGCCCTTAAATGATGGGACAGCTGTCGACAGGAAAGGGAGGAGAGAGACCGGGAATGCACAACATGCAGCAAAGAGGCGCAGGTTAGATTCCAACCGGGCCACAGTGGTGAGGACTGACCCTCGGTACATGGGGCGCCCCAAGCATAATCATTTTTTAGAGAAATGGAGGCGCCATCTTGTTCCTTCTCATCTACATGAGTCCCATTACTTCTTCTTTAAAGATGCAGCAAAGAGCCACAGGTCGGAGTTGAACCTGTGGCCGGTGGGACAAGTACTGGGCCTTTGTTCATGGGTCGCACGCTCTACCAGGTGAACTACCCAGGCGCCCCAACTCTCAGGAGCATGGGATCATTTTTTTAGAGATTAGAGGCGCCACCTCCTTCAGTTTCATCCACATGAGTCCCACATGACTCCTCTTTTGTGATATTATATATTATATATGTTCATATCACTTCAATAACATTGATATCTACTTGTTCAATGTGTGTATTTTCTAGTTTCTTCTCTCCTCTGTGAAGGTAAACTGAGTATTTTTGAGTTGTGGACAAAACGAGACATTTGAGGACGTCGTCTCGGGCTTTCGGGTAACAAACAGCTCATCGATTAGTCGAGAAAATAATCTGACAGATTAATTTAGAATAAAACAAGGAGGGTTAGTTGCTGCCTTAAATTAGGGTGCTGGCACCTTTTATTTTTGGACCCGACTCAAGCACTGGAGAAGTGCACTTTTCCGTCTTGTCCCCCTTCTTTACCCTCGCATCTGTCGAATTTACAGCAAGCGAGATAAACCACCTTCTTAAATCTGAGAGTGTATGCAGCTTTGTTTTTACTTCCTCTTTGTCTCCTCAGCCCTCCCTATCTCTATCTCTCTCTCTCCCTCCCTTTTTTAATTTTATTTCCTCCCGGAGGTCAGGTTGTTGCAGCACCGTCTCCGAGTTAAAGGAGGGTCAACGCCTCTGTGGTGTCTCGGGGTTTTGAGTGTAGCTATGTGGTGGAGGAGTCAGTCACTCCATCCTGCTGTGACGTTGTGAAATGACTGCAGTAGTAGATTGGAAATTGTGTGTAAAGTGTGAAAAGTGTGTCTGTGTGTGTGTGTGTGTGATTGTACTATGCGGCAGGTCGTGGGGGGAGGAAGCAGCGGCAGCAGCAGCAGCAGTGGTGGTGGTGGGGAGAGATATGGGTAGTGTGGAGAGAAAAAATTGAAGAAATGGGAAATCTCGGCACCTGTTTCCAGGGCAACAGAGGTCTGAAAAACACAGGCAGGTTGGACTTTTTTTTTTTTTTTTATTCTCCACGCTGCACTGCCCTCTGGCAAGATACTGCAGACACTTCTTAATGACTCCGACTCTGAAACACCACCCACCTCTCTCTCTGTGTGTGTGTGTGTGTGTGTGTGTGTGTGTGTGTGTGTGTGTGTGTGTGTGCGTGTGTGTGTGTGTGTGTGTGTGTGTGTGTGTGTGTGTGTGTGTGTGTGTGGAGGGGGGGTAACATTGCGACACATAGGTTACACACATACACAGGTTAGGGCTGCGACTCACTGTTATTTTCACGGTCGATTAAT
Source organism: Etheostoma cragini (assembly GCF_013103735.1). Taxonomy (NCBI): domain Eukaryota; kingdom Metazoa; phylum Chordata; class Actinopteri; order Perciformes; family Percidae; genus Etheostoma; species Etheostoma cragini. Next base: position 23,468,895 of record NC_048422.1, on the reverse strand, counting down.
CTGCAGATTATTTTCCCGATTAGTTGTTCTATAAAATGGTGAAAAATGTGAATCGGTGTTTCCTAAACCTCAAGGTGACGTCAACCCGATTAATAAATAATCAAAACAGTCGGCGGTTAATTTAATGGTTGACAACTATTCGTCTTTGCACCCTTAATGCAGGTGCAAGAGTGGAAGTCACAGACCACGTTGCAAGCGAGGATCGTACGTACGTGATCATGCACGAGTGACGTCATTCTCCATGATCTCCCCTCCCTCACCTTCTCCTCTGCTACTCTGGTCTGCAGTCAGTCAGTCAGTCAGTCAGTCAGTCAGTCAGTCAGTCAGCCGGCTGGGGGGGGGGGGGAGATACCTTCCTCTGTGGCACATATGTAGCCCTGTGATCTCATGACTTATGGAAGGTCGCAGTGACACATAAAGTGCATGCAGGGGAAATCACAGACCAGATTGCGCTCATGGATCAGCCATACGTGCCCGTGCACGGGTGACGTCGCTCTCCGTGATTTAACCCTTTAACACCAAGCATCCGTCATTCAACACATCATTTAAACATGTCAAATATACACTTAATAACAAAATATAAACCTTAAGTCTTCCACAAAACGAGGGTAAACACTGTGTATCATTGCATGTATAACATAGCAGTCAATTGTTTACGTTTTGTTAAGTTTGTCCTTGTTTTTTCCCCATAGGCGTAGATTTCCGGGGGGGTGCAGGGGATTCTCCCCAACCCCCCCCCCCAATATTTAGAAGAGGTAGATGGAGACACAACCCACTCCCCAAAAGAGATTAAAAAATACGTTCAGGGGGCTCAAAACATGTATGGAAAACAAAAAATGTGTCTACTTGAGCTGCATCGGGAGTATAAAGGTCCCATGACATGGTGCTCTTTGGATGCTTTTATATAGACCTTAGTGGTCCCTAATACTGTATCTGAAGTCTCTTTATATAGACCTTAGTGGTCCCCTAATACTGTATCTGAAGTCTCTTTATGTAGACCTTAGTGGTCCCTAATGCTGTATCTGAAGTCTCTTTTATGTAGACCTTAGTGGTCCCTAATGCTGTATCTGAAGTCTCTTTTATATAGACCTGGGCGTGTGGTCTTGACCAACTGTCACTTTGCTGGTCTGAAAGCCATGACGTCTCTCTCTCATGGATGGGCCAAATTCTCTGGGCGGGCAAAGCAGAGAAAGGGGAGGTTACCTTTACCCTCATGACATCATAAGGAGCAGATTCCAGATCCGCCCATCTGAGTTTTCATTTTCTCAAAGGCAGAGCAGGATCCCCAGGGCTCGGTTTACACCTATCACCATTTCTAGCCACTGGGGGGGCCACAGGCAGGCTGGGGGACCTCATATTAATGTTAAAATAACTCATAAAGTGAACTTTTCATGCCATGGGACCTTTGAAGAACCCATTAGGAGCGTGATAAATAAAGATGTCCTTTCTTGTGATCTCTTTTATTTAGCTTTAAACTTTGGATCTATACAGCTTTATTGCTTTAACAAGGTCTCATGTGATGTTTTGACTGTGCAGAAAGTCTTGATCCCGGTCCTACCAGACTCTCGTAGGCTACATGTTGTTTGTACAGAAAAGGAAAATCCAAAAATGGAGCGGAAGCACGTAGGAGGGCAGAGCCAGGCCAGAAAGTTATGAACAATACAGGACAATAATAATCTCCCTTACATAAATAAAGACATATTGCACAAAAAATTGATGCATAAAAATTCACCAGAATGCAGGAAATTAAGTGTGTCGGAAGCTCAAAATGTTGAGGGGAGTAGGACCCCCAGACCCCCCCAGACCCCCCCAGACCCCCAGACCCCCAATGTTAAAACAAAACATACACCCTTGTTTTAGTCATATGTATAATTACGTGCATGCACTATGAACGCAGCACCAAGTAGTCAAATCCCCTGCATGTGTTCACACTTACTTGGCCATTGAAGCAGATTCTGATTGTGATAATCTTCCTCCCTTCTCTTCCTCCCTTCTCTTCCTCCTCCTCCTCCTCCTCCTCCTCCCCTCTTCTCCACAATGATCCTCGTCTCTGGTCTCTGCAGTCAGTCAGTCAGTCAGCCTGCCTGCCTTGTAGGAGGAGGAGGGACAGGAAAATGCCTTTCTCTGTGGGAGACATTTAGCCCTGTGATCTCATGAATATATTAAAGAGGGTCATTGTGCAATGAGGAAGGTATTGCCGAGCTGCCAGGTTATGTCCTGCCACAAGCACAGACCGCAACAAGCTTTTTTCTTATCACTCACAGCGTATGGGTGGAGTTTACAACACACAAGACTAGCATAATTATATTTAAAGGACTATTTGTAGTGTACTTGCTCCCCAAAACAGCCGAGGGTGGGACAAGTAAAAGAAAAAGATATTATTAATACGCTCGACAACACGGTAATCAAGCAGCCTTGTCTTGTCTTGTTAGCCGTTGGACTGCGACACTAGCTAGCCGTTGAGCTAACCGTTGAGCTAACCGTTGAGCTAGCCGTTGAGCTAACCGTTGAGCTAACCGTCTACAATCAAGCGACTCTTCATCGTCTGGCAGCCGGAGCAGGATAAAGGTAAGCTTCGGTTTCACTAATTAATTATCAAGCTAGGCCGGTTAGCTTGTAAGCTATCTGCTTGCGATACAATGGAGCTAACTGCTTAGTCAATGTAACGCCAAACAAGCTAAGGGCTACGTAAAACAAGCTAACTAAGTAGCCGTTGGGAGCTAACGGTGCCAGAGGCGCAGCAGCGTGTTAAAGACCCTCCACACAGCTCTTGTTTCCAGTCACTGACAAGACAGATACTTCAGACATGATGCAGTAACACTGCCTTATCACCTAAATACTACATTTATTATAAGGACTAATTCCCAATTATACTGGGGTTTCGCGGTTAGCTGCAACATATGTTTTTTGTTTTGTTTTTTTAACCAACTCAGCTCAGGTAGGTGAAACAAAACATCTGCTATTATCTTTTTTTAGTAATACATAACACACACACGCACGCACGCACGCACGCACGCACGCACACATATACAGAGATAGAGGGAGGCTGCACTCCTCCACAGCATGTACACTGCTGAAATGCTTTGTTCTGCTTTGCACTGCTGCAAATTTGAGCAGCATAATGTTTTTGTTTTTTATGGTTGCAGGACTAGGCTATTTTGCATTGAAATGTTATTTGCATGATTTTTAGCATAGAAAACCAAAATCCTAGGCAAGTAAATTCAGAGTATTTTTTATTTTGTAGGTTACAAAAGCTGATTTGACACCATGGATGCTTTTACACAACAGTTTTTTTTATTATGCATGGGTTGTTGTAGCATTGCATTGTATTGTATGAGGAAGCCAGAGCTTGTTTTTTCCCCTTTTGGACATGACTTACTGACTGTATCATGGGTACAATTACATGTTGTCCTGGCTGGAAGCCAGGCTGGGGTAGTTATTTTGGCTCAGTGTTCACATGGAAAGGTAGAGAAGTCTTGAATGAAGATGGTGGTTAAGAAGACGGACAGCTACGGTCTGAGCCTGCTGATGTTTCACACATCCAGATGTTTTGGGGGTTTCTGTAGGACGTGTGTCCCGTGCACCTTGTTGATCTCTGACTTTATTAGGGCTGCTCTGTTATGGAAAACATCCTAATCTCAATTATTTGGGCCAAATCAGGATTATTTAACACAGTTACTGACTTTTGGGAAGATGTTGCATTTATTGAACTTAGAAAAACAGTGAAACACGTTTAACTGTAATATTTCCCTTTTAATACTTTTAATTTTTTTTTACTTATTGGATTCCCCTTCAGAACACAAGATAAAATAAGCGTTTTACATACAAAATATAATGTGCAAAATGATCTTTTTTATAACCCAACCTTACTTCAAAGACTGTTAGGTAGTTTCTGTATTTTCCAGCTGGGATCAATCAATACTTTTACCCTTTTATCTTTAATTTTATTTAATTAATATTAACCTTAAAGCAGTCAGATAAATTTAGTGCAATAAAATATCCACAATTTCCCTCTGAGATGTAGTAGAGTAGAAGTATAAAGTAGCAGAAAAGGCCTGAAAATACTTAAGTAAAGTACAAGTACCTAAGTAACAAAGCTACTTTCCACAAGAACAACAACAACATATTAACAAGGCCCTTCAGACCTTTTTAATTTATCTTTTTTCCCAGCATCGGGGGCCCTATTTTAACGATGTAAGTGCACGGCGTGAAGCGCCCGGGGCAGGTGTGTTTAGGGCGTGTAAGAATCCACTTTTACTAGTTTCAACGGCAGAAAAAAGGGTCTGTGCTCCAGGCGCGTGGATCTAAAAGGTTGTACTCACTGGCTTTGGTAATCAAAGGTGTGTGTTTTGGGCGTAACGTGCAATCAACCAATCAGAGTGTCATCCCCCATTCCCTTTAAAAGCCAGGCGCGTTGGTCCCTCGGTGCATTGCCGTAAAGATGCCTGATTTGCTGAGCGGGAAGGAGATTTTCGGGAGGAGAAAAGGAAATGCTTCTGCGTGAAGTGAAGCAGATCATATCATAACAGTATTTCACATTGTAATATTTTTTATTTTGAATGTTTTTCATGTGTGTGTGTGTGCTACATTTTATTGTTATTTTAATAAAATGCTGCGCTAATTGACTTTAGACCAGGTTTTTGGCACGATCACTTCCCACTGCCTTAAGATAGTATTACTCCCAGAATGCACCTGAACACACCTCCCTGTAAGACCATTATGCCCAGAATGCACCTGAACACACCTCCCTGTAAGACCAGCATGCCCAGAATGCACCTGAACACACCTCCCTGTAAGACCAGCACGCCCAGAATGCACCTGAACACACCTCCCTGTAAGACCAGCACGCCCAGAATGCTCCTGAACCCACCTCCCTGTAAGACCAGCACGCCCAGAATGCACCTGAACACACCTCCCTGTAAGACCAGCATGCCCAGAATGCTCCTGAACACACCTCCCTGTAAGACCACCACACCCAGAATGCACCTGAACACACCTCCCTGTAAGACCAGCACGCCCATGGGCGCACAGATGGGCGCAGGTGCATTTGCTATTTAAATGTCTTGGGCGGTCTTAAAACAGCAAAGACACGGGGCTTCACGCCGCGCTGCACGGGGTGCAAGATAGGGCCCCTAACCCAGTCTTTCATTCCTCGGAGTGATGATATCTTTTCATTGTTGCAAGCTGACACTTTGCTCTCATGATGACTGCTGCTCCGCTGTATTTAAGAGGCTTTTAATTGGTAATCTCTCAGATGCCATCGAGACATTATTAGAGCTGTATTATAGGCAGGTGCACCGTAAGATCACCCAGTAAGGCTTGTGTATTGTGCAGTATGTTTTCACCCAGCAGGCGAGTTATCCGACAGTGACCTTCTTCACTGTAGTAGAGGTGTAGGTGTTACCTGGCAAGCCCTTAACCCGTGTATGGTATTCGGGTCAAATTGACCCATTTCAAATTTTTACAAAAAAAATAAATGGTACCAATATTATTTTTTTTTATACCTGAAAATCAACGGCCTTACCTTATTTTCTGTGATAAACATGTATTCCTGACTCAATTCCAAAAATTACTCTGGATATGACCACTTATGTTGTTTCCATTGTGGATTTTTAACATGAATTATAACCTATGACAAAAAACAAACCCCACTTTAAATAGTCTTCTAGTAGAGACTAACTGCATTCCTTAAACATATATGTTATCTCAATTGTTTGAAATTGAGATAAAGACAATATTTGTTAATAGATTATGAAGTAAAATCTTATTTCAGAATTATACTTAAAACCCCAAATAAGTCCCGGGTCAATTTGACCCGAGGGAAACGAGAGGGTCCCAAAAGTAAAGACAATAAAAGGGTTTGATTTTCCAAATAGACTAACACAAAAGTAATCCCTCTCGGTCTTCACACACCAATGCAGTCTTATACAACCGTTGTGTAACACATCCTTCCTTCATGAAAGTTATAATCTTCAAACCATTAAAAAAATCCTAATTTTTACCTTCCAGTCATCGTCGATGACCTCCCATTTACTCAAGTTGGAGGAAGTATCCAGCTTTGCTTAATTAAAAGGACTAATCCTACACTAAAAAATACTTTGTCACAAGTAAAGTATGTGCACTACTGGTCAAAAGTTTGGGGTCACGTTGAAATTTCAGTTTTTTTTAGCCAGGGCAGCAGTTTTCAGATTAGTTTTTTCTAGTTAGTTTTTAAAAATGATATCAGATTAGTGAACAGAATGAGCCTTTGGCGCATTGGATAAATGGCTGCCCCCCCACACTCAGATCAGCTGTTATTCTGTCTATAATGGAGTGGTATTGACATTTGTAAGTGACCCCAAACTTTTGACCGGTGGTCTATATAACACGTTAAAGATGCTGGAGCCGTAGATTTACACTAATGCATGAAAAATAAATCAGTTGTCATCCAAATAGTCTCTATTTTCTGTAGGGCGGCAACTAACCAATACTTTTCATTGTTTACGAACTTGTTGATTATTTTCTCAATCAATAGATTAGTTGTTTGGTCTCTAAAATGT
>NC_048422.1:23456690-23462256 GCF_013103735.1 Etheostoma cragini | reverse complement strand
AGGGGGGGGGGGACAACATGCATCAGGCCGCAGGTCTTTAGATCTTTAGATGTGGGCGCGCGCCACCCACTGGGCACGCCGGGCGCCCCGCGGCTATCATTCTGCAAGTCTCAACCTTGATTGATTAATCCACATGGTGGTCAGACTGGCAGCTCATACATTACGTAAAGTGTATTTGTTTTTTGTTGTTTTTTGATTAAGTAGCAGAGGGAGTATTTAATCATCTTTCCTGACTAGCTGCCAACCTCTCGTCCCCTCCAGCAATTCATACGTACTTGAACATTAATGGCTGATTTCTCTTGACTTGAATTGATTATTAGTTAAATTGAATTTGATTATAGCTTTTTGGCTCCAGTTGTGATCAGCAGCATTGAGCTAGTCTGTAGAGACTTGAGCGTGTTTGAAGTAGTGTTAATGGTTTTAATTATAAATTGGAACTTGTGTCTTTATGATGATGATTACTTTAAAACAATTACACAGGGAAGTGTGTTTGACTCCACTGTGTCCCAGCAGTCCGGGCATGACGTTATGATGAAGAGGTTCCATTAAAACATCAAACTTTTTATTTGGTTGTGTACATGCAACCTTAACCCTCATGTTGCCCTCGGGTCAAATTTGACCCGTTATCAAAGTTTTTTTGTTTTTTTTAAAATCAGAAATATGAGACGTTGAAATAAGCAGCGAAAACGTCGGGGATAAAAGTGACAAATGGTTGGAAAAAGGGTCAAACAATGTTGGAAAAATGAGGAAAAAGCGACCAAAACATCTGGAAAATGCAACAAAAGTAGGCCTATGTGTTTTTTCTGCTGTTGTGGGAAGATCTAATCACAACAGTTGGTTCACACAACGTGCAGAACAATTGTTTCATGGTATCATGTAGAGCTGCAACAGTTAGCCAATCGATAATTAGTTGCTAACTCTGCAACTATTTACCCGGTCGAATGTTGTCATTTTTGTTCAAATGGTTGAATATTCAAGCTTCTCAAATATGACACTTTGCTGCTTCTCTTTGTCATATAATTTGGACTCTAAAGATTGTGATTGGCATTTTTTAATGGTTGTCTGATGGTCCATAGACCAGCAAATAACTCAATTAATTGAGAAAATGGCCATTAGTTGCAGCCTTAGTATTCTTTGAAAAGGCAAATTAGAAATAAATGTGAGTTAATAGACTTGAATTAGACCTTCTCTGTTATCTGTTTCATCAAAAAGCTGGAATCGATCCAAACAGAACGGCGTTTGTAGTGGCTGAACGCAGAGGGCCAGCGGAGGGTAGATTGAGCGCCTCCTGCGTGTGTGTGATGGTGTTCGCTGAGATGAGAGGGCCGTGACACACAAACCAGACCCCCGACTGCCTCCCCGGGTGGGCCACGAAAGAAGAAATTCAAAGGCAGACTGTCATGGCGGCTTGTTCAGAATACAATGTCACATTTTAGCAAAATAGTTCACAGAAAGGTGTTTGTGAAGTAGGCCGTGCAGCTCCTGAATCTTCAGTTCAGATCGACAAAGGTCCGATTTTAAGGGACTCTAGTCACTCTCATCACGCTTATCATATCCGGGGTTAGCGCTCCACTAATCGGAGGGGTCATTTCAGTCCAGCTGCCGTTAGTGACCTCCATCCGACCGAGCATGTCAGGTCGCCCAAAATAAAGGCCGCCGGCCCCCCAAACAGCAAAGAACAGAAATCACCAAACAGGCTGATTCTTGGGTTGGTGTGCCAGCGCCTTAATACAATTCAGATTTCAATTCAATTTATTTATATAGCACCAAATTACAACAACAGTTATCTCATTGCGCTTTCCATAAAGAGCAGGTCTAGACCGGACTCTGGGATGTTATTTATCTCCCAGGTCTTTCCATAAAGAGCAGGTCTAGACCGGACTCTGGGATGTCATTTACAGAAACCCAACAGTTCCCACCAAGAGCAAGCACTAGGCCACAGAGACAAGGAAACACTTCCTTTAAGAGACAGAAACCTGGAGCAGAACCATGGCTCTGGGTGGTGGGGGGGGGGGGCATCTGCCTCGACCGGTTGGGGGGCCTTACTTAAGAGGGGAAGGGCGGGAAGACACATTTGCAGTTGGATTGAAAGATTGAAGACTTTCGGGTAAAGTTGAGGAAGGCGAGGTCAAGAGAGACAAAGAGTGAGAGAGAACAGCGTGTCTCAGGTGTTCCACGGCAGGTACAGTGTGTGCTGCCTGTGATTGGAGACACACCTTTCCCACGTCCTCCGCCCTTTTGTGTGGTTTAGCCGCTGAGTCGGGATGGAGGTTACAAAGTTCTGTCTGGGGGCTGACGGTGTCTTTTTGATAGGAGGGAAATCTGGGGTGAATCCCAAGACTAATGTTGCAGAATCAGAAAAAAGGATCTATTGCCGAGTAAATACAGCACTTACAAGGGATTTGGCTTTTGTTGATGAGCATTTCAATCAAAATCATAACAGTCTGGGCTGCTCTAATAGCAAATCAATGATCCCCAGCAATGCCAAGTCTCTGAATTGAATGTAAGGTCAACAGAAGACCAAGTACTCCATTATAGGAGATATCTTAAGGTAGTCATAGAACAGGCTAAGGTATTTTAAAAGATTTAGGGTTTTTAAGAAGACATTCGGAGGAAGCCACGCCCCTCCGCTCTCCCCTGCACAACGTGTGTGGTGTCTGACTCAAATCTGCAAAAGTGCAATAAAGGAAACCAAACAGAAGAAATGAGAGGAGGCGGGGGGTGGGGGGTTGGTGATGTCAGAAAATGTACATGTCACTGTCAGATAAAGAAAATCCTTAGCGGGAGCGGCGATGGAGTGGGGATGAGGGAAAAATGTCGGAAAATAGAGAAAACATCTGGCGTCGAAGGAGGTGGGGGGGGGGGAAGTGGCGGAGAAACACGCAGGGGTGTTATCAAATGAAGCAAATCGCAGAACAAGATGATTCCTGATTCAGCGGCAGAACAAGTGTCGGAGCGCTGCTGAGAGAGGAGTCTGCCTCTTCACATCGCTGTTCTCTTAAATTCCTTTTGAAATCAGCAAGCTAAATTTAGCTTCCAGCGCCCTTCCCTCCCCCCTCCTCTGAGAGGTATCAGAGCTACAGCAGTCAGCGATAGGCTAACGTTTTGATGTACACACACACACACACACACACTCACACACACACAGATTAAAATGAGTGGCTCTGAGTGGGAGGGCACTGTGTCTTTGTGCACAAAGTGTGCGGTACGGTGATGATGAATTGTTGCTGTGCAGCAAATGAGCTCTGAGTAACTGTCTTTCTACGGGTGGCTTTCTCCCTCTCAGGGCTGCATCTTAAGGACAGTGGGGGCTCTCTGATGATCCCCCCGTTCATCCGATGAACCACCTCAACTCCATGAAACCTTCCCTGCCTCCCAATCCACAAAGGTACACACACACACACACACACACACTGTTGTAACCGTAAGCTCGGTGTCTGCAGGTGAACCATGTGACACCCATGGTTAGTTGTCCACTCCTGTGGTCTGTGTCACAAAGTCAGGCTCTCTTTAGGTCACCTGGCTTTCAAATTTACATCCAAATATGCAAATGTATTTGTTTTTTGCACACAAAAGATGCCATTAAATCAGAGGGGCCCTAATGCTTCCCCTTCGAGGGCCAAAAATGAACCGGGCTGGAGGGTCGCGGGCCAAAACTAGAGTCCTGAACCTTTTTTTTTTTTAACTTAAAATGTTTTGCATATTTGCATATCATAGATTTGAAGCTACGCACATATTATTAAGGAATAATAAATACATATTCATAAGTAATAAACAATGTTTATTTATAGAAATAGTTTTGATTAATCATCACAACACTTCAGGGCCGGACATGCGCCTGGGACACACAAACATACACATCGTACCCACTGCAAATCATTCATTTCTTTGTGAATCAAAGCTTCACACCTTGTGGCTATCGTGCAGAAGTGCTCCGCATGCTCGTTAGATTAACCGAACCACAGACGGCGGCAGGCGGAACAATTCCCGCTGTATCCCTGTTTTCCTTTTCTCCCCTCTGCGACAATATGAAGGATCTCAATATCTATCTCGATGCTGAGCTATTTGGAACAACATTGCATTTTACAACTTGGAGATAGGACAAATGGGAAGTGAACTCAAACCAAAACAGCACTTTAATATACAGTCAGTATACAGTACAGTATACAGAAATAAATGTGGGCTCATTTTTTTGCACATCTAGTCAGTGTTTATAATGATGATGGAGATTATACTCTTTAAGAACAGCCACTCTGTGTTTACGTATAACACACATACTGCTGTAGATTCAGTTTCAGTAAAATAATCCCTGTGTTGTGTCTCTTGTCAGTGTGTCAATGCCTCATCCGATCCATGTTAGCTAGTAGCTTCTCCTCAGCCCTAGTTTAGCCCTAGCTAAATAGCGCCCCCCCCCCATTACACCATCTGACCAACTGTGGCCAGACAGAGAACTGCAGACAGTCTTTGAGTTAATACGTTGAGATGGAATGAAATTCTGACCAGGTCGCAAATTGGGCAGTAGGCCTGCATTAAATGTATATTTGCATCCACAACTGTTAGTGCAAATATCGGGCTGCACAGAGTGCTTTCTTATTGATTGTGTGTGTTGTGTTCAGGGCCGGCCCAAATACCACTTTCCATCTTCTTTGTGAATTGAAGCTTCTGTACTAATCAACAGCGAATATTCGATCGCTGCAGGATTGTGCGGTAGTGGGAGTGTCACTTAAATGGCTCATTGTGTGACGTTCTGTTGTGTTCTCTAACCCCCCATGTAGCACAAGTAGAGTATATTTCAGAGTTATTGTTTTCCATACAGATAGTTTACAGATCTCGACATTTCAGACCATACTTGAAGGCAGCTTCTTTTCACTAAGAAAGACGTATAAAAGACAGAGAGACTTCTGTTCCATAAACTCCTGGTCCATTCAGGGACGTTTTTTTTTTTTTTTACTTTCTTGTGGCAAAGATCGAGGCAGTGATGTTTCATGTTTCCTGTACGGGACTCTCGCACCGCCTCAAAACCCTCTGACAAGCGTGATCGCCGCTTACATGATTGGCAACTGCAGCGTGGCGTCGGGTTGCGTTCCTCCAAAAGTTGAATCTGTCTCAACTTTGTTACAGGATTGCAGGAATAGTCGAATCACAACATTGAAAATCAAATACCTACAGAACGCATATCCAAATAATGATATCCAGCCCTAGTTTTTGTTAACTCAGCTGTACGTTTTAATCAGCCTTTTCTACGGATCACTTGATCTGCATCCATTTAAAGCTCGTAACACGCAACACCTGGTTAATTCTGTCCCGTGACCTGCAGGACTACCACGTTCTGAACAATGTTGACAAAAAGACGTGATGTGACTTTGTGCGATTCAATGAACATGTGTCTGGAAGAGGCAGCAAAAATGGCTCGCAACGTTCAGTTTTATATCCCAGCTGTGTACAACGTGTAAAATACTACTTCAGTAAGACTAAAAAAAAACACACTGCGGTCTAGAAGAGAGGTTTCGACCGCGGCCATGAGAGGAAACAGACCGGGGAACTGTTCAACTGCTGCACCAAATCC
>NC_048422.1:23442923-23456590 GCF_013103735.1 Etheostoma cragini | reverse complement strand
CACACACACACACACACACACACACACACACACACACACACAGTCTCAGATCCTTTGGACAGCAAGTCTTTTCTTTTCCCTCACTTTTTCCTTCGTGTGGCGCTCGCAGTGTGAGACGCACGACCTCTTGTACAAAACAAAAGTAACGAGACAATTTTGTGTATGTAAGGAGTGGAAAGTACCGATAACTGGGTTAAATTGTAATTGTAAAATATCTTAAAGGGGTCACAGTTTTCGGTGCAACACCGTCTTTACTGTGTGAGTAGGTCGAGATAAAGAGTTGCTGGAGCTAATTCTTCAGTCGGTTGCTATTAAACCACTGTAGGGCTGTCAAAATTGGCCCAAAAACTGACGTTTTAACACATTAGCTTGAATACATTTGAATATCTGTTTTTGGGCATTATGTCAACAAGAGGGCAACGAATACAACAGGAAAAAAAACTACTTGTACAGGTTCATCTAACGTGTATTTTAAAGATCTATTAACGACATATTCCAATACAAACTAATAAAAGAATGTTCTGTGTAATGTAAAACTTGATGTAAACACCGTAGACCTCTCTACATAAAGAACTGATTCTTTTGCCATTCCTTGAATTTTCGCCAAGTTCTCCCACTTAGAAATCATGGAGGGTCTGAAATTGTCCTCGTAGGTGCATGTCCACTGTGAGAGACATGATCTAAAAAATAAATCCAGAAATCATAATGTATTATTTTTTTAAAACTTTTTATTTGTATGATACAGCTGCAAATATGTATTTGAACACCTGAGAAAATCAATGTTAATATTTGGTACAGTAGCCTTTTTTTTGCAGTTCCAGAGGTCAAAGGTTTCCTGTAGTTCTTCACCAGGTCTGACACCCTGCAGAAGGGATTTTGGCCCCCCCTCCACACAGATCTTCTCTAGACCAGTCAGGTTTCTGGGCTGTCGCTGAGAAACACGGAGTGTGAGCTCCCTCCAAAGATTCCCTATTGGGTTTAGGTCTGGAGACTTGCTGGAGGCCCCCCCAGAACCTTGATCTGTTTCTTTCAGAGCCACTTCTTGGTTCTCCTGGCTGTGTGCTTGTCCATTGACGTCCACTCGCTTGCTGTGAATTATCTGGACTAAAGGCTGGGTTTAATCGGACAGCACACACAGCCATAGAGATGATTGTGTAGGATTTATTTTCCCAATCAAATATTGATATTTGAATGTCTTGTTGCTGTTTGATGTGCATGCATATTTAGACAATTCACAGTCCTAGTGCCACTGCTAAACTTAAAGCTGTAGAGGTACGAGAGGGGAAAAAAGCACGTTCCCTGTTGTCTACTAACCCAACACGTAAGAGAAAATGAACAAATTCCATCAAACAGCTTTAAATCCTTAATTACAAATTCTTAAGGCAAGCGTCCTCTGTTCAGCCTGTTTTTTGGACTCATCTCCATCGGGGGTACTCGAGCCAAAACACACTTTATTTGAGTGCAGCCACAGAGCCCGTTGACTGCTCCGTTTCCCTCCAGAAAGCCATGAGAGCAGGAGACGTGCTGCCAACCCTCCTGACACGACACGCAGCCTCAGAAACGCAGCCGATTGGAAAGAAGAAACCGAAAAAAAAGCAATGCCGTAAAAAATACAATCAAAGTTATTTTGCAGGTCTAATTTTAGAGACCAAAAAAGTAATCCATTCATCCCAAAAATTATGCACAGATGAATTGAATATGAAAATAATTCTTAGTTGCAGCCCTAACTATGATATAGTTATAGCTATATATACCATCCCAGTAACTCGGCTTCATGTCTTTCCTGCAGCAGCGACGGGCCCTTCCTGAATGACCCAGTCTCCTGGCAACCAGGCACCAATCAGCACCCAGGATCTCTCTCCGTAGTAACCACAGTGTGGGGCGTGACCAATCCCACACACAGTCAGGTAACACCAACACATGTCTCAGCACCCGGGGACATTTTTTGCATTTTTTTCCTCCTCCTGTTTTGTGACACAAAGAAAAGCTTGTATTTATTAGTTATTATGTGAAATGAAGGCTCATATGACATTAAGAAAAAACATGTTTTTGCCTTGTAGTGTCTCGCCTTAAAGAAAGTTATCAGAGGAGAAGATATAAAGCCAAATCCACTCGCCTGTTCCTCTCTGATGTGACTAATTTTGAACACCTAAAAGCTGCTCTTAAAGCTCACTCCCACGCCTCGGTGGAAGTAGAAGTGAGCTGCCTAATTGCTTCAGCTGGCTCATTACAGCCTTTTTTTAACTTATTAAATATGCTCCCAAACTCCTCAGATTGATGCATGTTTGTTCCTACTTATACGTGTAGGAGTAAAAGCATTTTATCAACGTGGAAAACGACTCCTTCAGGATGTAGGACGAGAGCTGCACAGATTATAGGGGAAGAACAAACGTGTGTGCACATTCTGGGATGTTTGGAAATGTGACACACAGAACATTCAATTTAAAGCAACAAGCTTTATATTTAAACTGTGACTGTAATGATTCTGTGCATGTTATGCTTGCATAACTGAATATATCTGGGTTTGGGAGTGTAAATTGAACAAAACAAGCTGTCTAAAAAAAGCATAACGGCAATTTTTCACTACTTTTATAAACTAAACAACGCGCAGGTTAATTGACAAAGAAGTAAGTGTTAGTTGCAGCCCTGTATGAGTCTATGTCTGGGTGTAAATTGCGCTTTTCTTTCAAGGTCTTTCCCGTTTAACTTATAAGTACCAAATTACGAAGTCTAATATTTAAGTAAAGTTTTACCGAAGAAAACGCCACTGTGAGTGCAATACAATACAATGTTATCAGTGTAACTGTATCTCTGTCAGTGTGTTGATTTCACACACCATAACTACTGAGAAACAGACCTCGGTCAGTAAGTTAATGTTATGTTTCACTACTTTAAACACAGTTTAACTTTCATTGTGAGACTCAGTCTGAATATGACTAGAACGTCGTCTCTCTCTCTCTCTCTCTCTCTCTCTCGCCTTCCACTCTCTTATTGACTTCCCTCGTTATGGTTCATATGACTGTCGATCGAGGTGACACCCTCTCTCTGTTTCCCATGTAGGTGTTTGGGTCACCCATGGGTCCTGGTGAGGGCTCTGGTGGCCACATGATGCCTGGCGGCAGCCCCGGTATGGGTCCTGGCATGGGCTCCCAGTACATGGGCCAGCAGTCGTACGGGGACGCCGTCTCCAAGGGCTACGGCCAGCCCGTCATGTACGGGCGTCCCAGTGCTGCTTACAACCAGTCCTCAGGCTACGGTGGAAGGTACGCCGCTCCTCTGTTCACTACATGTCAGCTGCTGTGAATTTAACCCTAAAATATACTCATATCGTATCAGTAGGACTTCAAAAAATAATAAATAATAAATAAATAAATATATGTATACATACACGTAGACTGAGAGAGACGGAATCTGAGACAAAAATCCATAAAATCACATTGTATGATTGTTAAATAATTAATTTGCATTTTATTGCATGACATAAGTATTTGATCCTTCAGAAAAAGCAGAACTTAATACTGTATTTGGTACTCCTCTGCTCACTACATGTCAGCTGCTGTGAATTTAACACTAAATTATACTCATATCGTATCAGTATGACTTCAAAAAATAAATAAATATATTTATACACACACTTCAACTGCGAAAGATGGAATCTGAGACAAAAATCAAGAAAATCACATTGTATGATTGTTAAATAATTAATTTACATTTTATTGCATGACATAAGTATTTGATTCTTCAGAAGAAGCAGAACTTACGACTGTATTTGGTACAAAAACCTTTACAGAGATCATGCGTTTCCTGTAGTTCTTGATGAGGTTTGCACACACTGCAGCAGGGATTTTGGCCCACATATGGGGGGGGGGGGTGTATTGTTTAAAGCCCCGTGGAATATGTTGCCATAGCAAACAGAAACATTGATCTCTGTGTATTTTAGCCAATTAACAATGCAGCTGTTTGCACCAAAAGCTACAGCTGTAACAGTAAAACTGTATACTGTATCTGAAGTCTCTTTATATAGACCTTAGTGGTCCCCTAATACTGTATCTGAAGTCTCTTTTATATAGACCTTATAGGTCCCCTAATACTGTATCTGAAGTCTCTTTATATAGACCTTAGTGGTCCACTAATACTGTATCTGAAGTCTCTTTTATATAGACCTTAGTGGTCCCCTAATACTGTATCTGAAGTCTCTTTATATAGACCTTAGTGGTCCCTAATACTGTATCTGAAGTCTCTTTTATATAGACCTTATAGGTCCCCTAATACTGTATCTGAAAACGGTTCAGTTTGACCCGAAGACACCATGAAGGTTAACACTGAGCGTTCTTTTGTTATCAGTATAAATTCTCATGTGTGGCTTTGACCAGGAAAGAGAATGAAGGCATAACATGGAAATGAGTTTGATAATTGGACAGTGTTGGGTGTTGTTACGTAGCACAATGCTTTGTGCTATTTCTGCGGGGTTTCAGCATCAACACATGTCAGCGTGGCTGCTCTCACCCACTGCTCTGACTCACGCTCATGACGAAGCCACCACACACACACACTCGCACGCTCATTTCATTTGGTTCACCGCCCACTCATCTCCACGTCGTCCTCTTCTCCCTGCAGTTACTCTGGTAACAGTGGAGGTGCCGGTCTGGGCGTTCGTCCTCCCTCAGACTTCACTCAGGCTGCAGCCGCTGCCGTCGCCGCCGCCGCCGCCACAGCAACCGCCACTGCTACGGCAACCGTTGCAGCAATACAGGAGAAGCAGAACCAGGAGATGAACTATGGCCAGGTAAATGTGCCGGTGTGCACGGGAGCCTGGGCTCTTTTAACCTCACCCAGAGTCATTTTATTTATCTTTTTTTTTGCCCAAAACATAGATCCAGTGCCGATCTAGCCTGTCCATGTGGGTTTTCTAGCAGATCAACATGTTTGAAACCTATTCTGGCACTTTTTTATTATTTAGTTTGACATCATAATAACTAAATCTTTTCACAGGATGTTTTCAGTTTCCAGTCACAACTTGGGCCAGTGTGTATAAAGTCATGCAGAGTCATTTATTGGTCTGAGTTGCATCAAAATGGGCATATATATATATATATATGTAATATATAAATGCCCTTTTTTTTCCTTTTTTTTTAACAGTCAGCATTAAACGAAAGCTGTCCATGCAAGCAATTTAAAAAAAAAACTAGACCTCTGTCCAATTCCTGACCTAAATCTTTGGTATGAGTATTGCCTCATGAGTCAAAGTTCAGGAGAGTTGTTAAGACAGGTTTTACACACACACACACGCCGGCCGGGTTTGGAGCTGTGCTCTTTGGTTGCAGGGCCTTTGGGAGGGGTGCAAATAAGAAGCGTTTTTTTTCTGCTGCGTCCACAGATCCATGACACATGTTTCTGATTAACAGCAGAGACATGACCTCATTTGACACAGCTCTCTCTTGCCACACTATTTACTCTCTAGAACAACAAAACAAGAGTCACTGTGTGAGCTTCGCAAACATCATTTCTGTTTCCACTTCAAGTGAACAAAGCAAACCCAGGCTGTACAACACCATGTGTCCCAATGTACACATGATGCTCACAATACCACACCTTTAGATCCCGTTTTAGAAAGAAGAGACAACAGGTTGTGAGATCGTCTTTGTTGACACGTAGGAATCAGCCCAAACTGGCCAAACCATTTGTTCATCTTTGGTTAACTTTTAGACGACTTTCCACACTTGTCAAACGACTCTTGTCTTTTATGAGATTTTTCAAGCAGAGATAGAGTAGAATAGAAAGCCTTTATTGTCATTATACACAAGTACACGGTACTCGTGCAACAAGATTAAAGCAATCCCTTCACAGAGTTGACACAAAAAATATAAGAATATAAGATAACAATATAAAATATCAAAAATCAAAAATAGAAAGTCAAAGATATAAAGTGTAGGGTAGTGCACAGAAAAAAGAGGGGGGGGGGGGGGGTTACACAGTCCTGAGTCCGGAGAGCAACTGTATACACATATAAATTAGCTTTGAATACACATTGTGTAAACGTAGGTAAGTGTTAACAAATTAATAAATAATGTTGCACATTGATGAAATGAAATGATTAAGTACTAATAATAAATAAATAAATATTGCACTGTATGAAATGAAATTGCACAGATTCAAGTGACCTGTGAGCATATCTGTCAGTATATGACAGATATGCTCACATTCAGTGGGAAGAGAGCTTTTAATTATTAATAATGAAATAATTTTGACTGACCGTGTGCAGGATGCCAAAGAGAGCGAATGCTCACTGCATAAACCACGGTCCCTGCAACCTTTTAAGGGGGGAAAACTTGATAATGTGGGCCTGCACGCCGTATAATTAACAGTGACAAATCCAACCTCTCCTACAACTCCTCAGCTAACGTCCAGATTAATTCACTTCCAAACAGCTCACAGTTAAGATGTGGTGGAAACGAGCTGGATTCAAGCCTTTTTGACATAATACACACATCATTTCACCACCTGTAAGGAAACTGCATTGAAAGGAGGTGTAGTTGGAACGCGAGTTGTCCATTTGCAACGTGATCACTCAGAAATGCTTGACCATCTATGAAAGATGCAACGCTAATTAGGGCTGCACAAAAAATTGCACTTTTATTGAAATTGCATTATGGACTGTTGCAACATCCAAATTGCAGAAATGCTCAGTATTTGTGAAAGGCAAAGTATGTGTCAAACTCTCTTAAATGAAGTATCGTGGTGCTGCAGAGGTCCCGGCCTACAAATCCTACGACTACAGAAGACCTCTTTGTTTGGTACAGATCCTCGGAGAAATCACACTATAATCATTTTAAATTTAAGTCAGTGAAAATGGGAATAATGATACAAACATGCTCATTCCCTTCAATATTTTGACTAATATTGCAATGGCAAAAAAAGCCAAAATGTTCCTCATATCATGCAGCACTAGCACTAAAACAGGGAGTGGAAGACCGTGATCAGATAGAGTGTGCTAGGTACAGTCTGGCGTTACTGGCTTACTGTTTAAAATCCTTATTGATCCTATAACATTGGGACCTTAGATGTTGGGGGGGGGGGGATAAAGAGCACAACAGGATGTCACACAAATGGGCCCTTTAGGTGACAATCCCGCTGGCGCACAACCCTTCACGGTGTTTTAATAACTTTCCTTCTCTGACACACTGTTCACACTCCCCTGTACTTTGTGTCAAATACCCAGCGAGCTTTGTTTTTTAGCCCTGCTGTCGTACTTCCCTTTCCCTCCCAGATGGGTGGAGCATCCTCTTACAGCACCCAGTTCCTGTCTCACGCGGGCCACCGCGCCCCTCCGGGGATGGTCTCTTCCAGGCCGGGACCTCCACCTCCCGGCGGAGGCCTGTATCCTTCTCACCCTGCCCAGGCTCAGAAGATGCCCCAGCACGGGGGCTATCCTGGGCAGCAGCAGGGGCTCAAACGGCCGTTCCATTCAGAGGTCAGTGAGGGGGTGGGGTGGGGGGGTGGGGGGGATGATGATGTTTGCTCATACATTCAAAATGCAGAAGGCTGACACTCTTAAATCTCATTAGGTGATTTCTCTGCACTGGTGTTGTGTCCTCAAACCAACAGCAAACACACTGCTTGTATTTATAAAAAGATGTAAATAAGAAAATGTAAATATAAATCACTTCCTGTTTTTGATGGCATGGCGTGCCAGCCCGGCTCTGACTGGACGTCTTGTTTGAGAAGTTACAACAAAACTGGAGAGAAGTTATAAGCATCGAGTCATTGATTCGTCAATTAACAGAAACCCCAGAATCACCATTTTCCCCCATTTTCAGACATTTCATAAACAACTAATCCAGAAAATAACCAACAATGAAAATAAAACCTTAATTGCTTGTTTTTCCTGCCGCCGTAAACGTGGAAGTTATTTTTCCAGCGTGTTTCATCACTATGTTTAATCCCTGTGTTGTCCTCCCGGGTCAAAAACAGACAACAATGTGACCTTTCTGCCCATTTTTCTGATAAATATATTTATTTATTTATTTTAGTTTTCACTACCACCACCTTACTAGTGTACACTGCTTTTTGGAATTCATGGTCAAAAACCCTCATTCATATAGAATTATACCTACTATTTTAGTTAAAAAAGCAGAAATTATGAATTATTTTGACTAATAGTTAAGATCAAAAGAAAGAAAGTGATCGGTTGTGTTTGCAAAGAACGTTGGAAGGAATCCAATCCATTATTTGTGGTAATTTGGTTAAAAAGAAACTCATATTTCAGATATAGATATTTTTTAAAGGGGGTCAGATTTGACCCGAGGACAACAGGAGGGTTAACACTACATTGCAGTGCCAGATTGTTTTACAATGCGTCCTCGCTGTGGGCGGCTGAATGTTGGGCACCTTTTGTTAAATGTATGTTTGACATACACATAATAGACAACTAGATTAGATTAGATTAGATTAGATTCAACTTTTTTGTCATTACACAGGTACAAGGCAACGAAATGTAGTTTAGGTCTAACCAGAAGTGCAATAGCAGCAGGTGCAGGATATACACTGGTTCCATAAGAGCAGGACATGGATATGTACTGGATAAATATAGAAATGAATACTGCTATAAACAGAGTTTTACAGATGGGTTTGTCCTATGAATATAAAATATAGATAACAAGTATTGTGAGCAAGATTTACAGCTAGAAATGTACTGAATATAATATACAGCTGGATATTACTATAAGTAGAATTTTTTACAGATATGTGCAAATAACATAATATACTAATTATATTAGTATATTATATTTTGAACTAGCAACACAAGACGTATTGGGCAACGACGCAGTGAGGTGACTCAGTGTTTTGTGGTGTTGTAACACAGGCGTTGTCCTTCTGTTGCTCGTGTTTCTCTATAAACTCGTTTCCTCTCCGTGTGTTCAGGGTTTCCCGGTGCAGCAGTACGGCTCAGGAGGGATGTCGGGGTACCCTACCCAGCCTCTGCAGTACCCCACTGGTCCACAGCAGCGATGCCCCCCCTCACCCTCTTACCCCTCCAGTCGGATGCCTCTCATGGGGCAGTACACTTCTGGATCGCACAACCCGGGGCAGTTCCCCCCTGGAGCCGGCCAGCCCAATCCTCCACAGTATTATAAGGTAGTCCACTTCTGGTTCCTTTTATAAAACAGAGCCAGGGACGGTGTGTCTGAGGCCCGCAGCGATACTGGAGTTTACATTTAGTTCAAGACGAGTTTAATAATGCAGATTTGTGAATTGGGACACACTGGTAAGCTATCTGAAGCTTGTATAAAGAAGCCTCTAGAAACACTAGATTAAAACCAAAACCAAAATGATATAAAGTACGCACGTTCTACAGAAACAGTGAGCCGCTATCGGCCTCAAACGTGCGTCCAAAAGTAGAAAATCAGCCAGAATTCTGTGTTTTAAAAAAACGAAAGTGTTCAGAAGCAATCCCTTAAAGTTTATTATAGGATTTCTACGTTGGTAAAGATTTCTTTTTATGGAACTTCTCAAAAGTTACAAACCGCTTCACGATAAAAGCAAATACTGAAAAAAACCTTTTCAGTAGGCACGTGCAAAAAAACAAAATGTATTCACTTCCTCATTCCTATCTCGATTCAAGCTCTACAGATTTGTTTTGTTACGGCGTGTAAACTACCTCACGGGAAATGTAACTACATTTACATTCTGTAAATCAATTATTTAATTACGAATCTTTTTTTCTTATTTCATTTTTTTATTCTTGTTAAATTGAGTAACTTTTTTTTATTATTATTGAGAATCGTGACATTGGTCAGATAAAACAAACCATCTAAAGCCGCCACCTTGGGCCCGGGGAAATTGCTCTGTTATATAAGCTTTCACTATTTTCTGACATTTGTATTGACAAAAACAATCAAACACAATGACACAGTCTTATAATTCCCGGTAGAGGACTGCATAGAGATTGAGATCCCGCGGGACCCAGCACACATATCGGGGGAGTGGGCGGTCCAAAAAAAAGACAGCAGGGCCCGGGATTTAGGAGCGCTGCTCCTGATCAGGGCTGTAACCGACTGTTAGGTTCATAAGAAAATCGGCAACACACACGGAGCATCCCTCTCCTGGGGCACCCCCCCCCCCCCCCCTCTACAGCAACATGAGGGATCCAATCAACAGGGACTTGAAGTTAGATAAATACATGAATATTAGGTCACTTTGCCCTGATATTGCACTAGAATAACTTCTTATTGCATTTGAATGTAATTCAATGATAAAATAACTAGTTTCCCTGCGAGACGGGAGAAGACACAAAATCATTGGTCAGTCTGTTGAGAATCAATCTAATGTTTGTCGGGATCAAAAACACAAAAACGTCCCGCACAGGGCTCTACTTCTCGGCACACAGATCTAACACTATTGAACTCTTTGGGGTCCAGGTGGATGGTTCAGTATCTGAGTGTCTGGTTTCCTGTCTGTGTTTTCCAGTCAGAGCCGTTCAACGGTCAGGGCAGTCTGCCACCTGGAGGAGCCGGAGGGTACAACGCCTTCACGCAGGCTGCAGTCAACGGGGTAAGTCCTGTATGCACTCAACTCATCCCCTGATAAACGACTGAGGAATAACACAGAGAAGTATGCCGTGAGGGGCTTTTAAGGAGATACTTTGGAGTTGTAAACACCCCTTATCGTCGTCTCTCAGCCAGGCCGGGGTGGAGTGATGCCCGGATATCCCAGCTCCCCAATGGGAGGGAATCCCACGCCTCCGATGACACCCGGGACCTCCATACCTCCCTACATGTCGCCGGGCCAGGACACGAAACCCCCGTACCTCCCTCCGGACACCAAACCCAACATCAACACCCAGCAGGTCTCTACAGGTGAGACACAGCTCGGCAGTAAACACACAGAAAGCATGAAGATACAGTATTAGGAGACCACTAAAGTCTATACAAAAGAGACCTGAGATACAGTATTAGGGGACCACTGAGGTCTATATAAAAGAGACTTCAGATACAGTATTAGGGACCACTAAGGTCTATATAAAAGACTTCAGATACAGTATTAGGGACCACTAAGGTCTATATAAAAGACTTCAGATACAGTATCAGGGACCACTAAGGTCTATATAAAGAGACTTCAGATACAGTATTAGGGGACCACTAAGGTCTATATAAAAACATCCAAAACGACATGAGATTTTTCATCCTAATGTTGATACTAATTGCACCAGTACATCCTTATTTTGTGGATTAAGTTGTAAACAAGTCGAAGCAAACACACTATCCTGATAGATATCGTATAGGAATTATATTACATTTTAATCTTTGGTGCTTTCCAAAGTCATGTTAAGTTCCTGTAAAAGTGTCTCAGTTCTCATGTGGAAAGCACCTGCAGTGGAAACGCCCTGAAGGCAGGCTCTGGTTTTCCTTACAGGTGACCCGAGTGACGACCTGCGCCTGACGTTCCCGGTGCGAGACGGCGTGGTGTTGGAGCCGTTCAGACTGGAGCACAACCTGGCCGTCAGCAACCACGCCTTCCAGCTGAGAGACTCCGTCTACAAAACGCTCATGTTGAGGTAGGAAGACTTTCCCATCGCACACCCTCCGCTCTTCTGTTTTTGTTTGATTGCTTGTCGACACAAACTGTTGTTTCCGTATCTTTAAGCCTTTGGCCTGTTCATGAGCTCCTCATGATGGTGGATTTTATTTGTATGGGTTTAGTGTTGCGACCCCCATATGTGCATCATTCAGAGCCATTGCAGTGGGGGCCCTGCTCATTAGACCGTGATGCACGCGTAAGAATCACTGTCAACCCGCACCGGGAAAAACTGCCGTTATTCAGGCAAATAATCTTCTATGCAGGAAAACCCCTGCCTGCGTTATATATGTTGCGATGTGTATTTACATTATCCCAAATGCACCGTTACATTTGGTCGCCTGTCCAGGGCGTCATGTCTATTTCGTGCATGTATCAGCGTTGTGGTCGTAGCGGTCATAGATGTACTTTTTTATCCAGTTTCTGGATTCAATTCTAAGTTCACAGTAACTAATTCATAGTTGCTAGTAGCCAAGGAGGACACGGAGGATTTAAAAAGCATGATGGACTCTTTATAAGAGGTCATTGTCGTCACTCAAGCTTCTGCTTCGGGAAAGTCACCGGACGACCAGACATGTTCTTATTTTTAACTCAATATTTTACCAGGATGTAGGATTGTAGTCATCGGACGTCTGGATGTTAAGTTTTCAGAGCAACCAGCTGAGCAAACAGTAGCGGCGGTTCGGCTCGCTGGCCCTCCACGGTCAAGCCAAACAGCATCAGAGAAACTTGACTGAAACGGCTTTATTCTGTGTTTTTACCGGTTTCAAGTAACGGGGCGCGTTTGTTTTAAGGGGAAGATGACCTCTGCGGTTGATACCTGATGCGGATGATTTTGCTCCTGGTTTGTGTCATTAGGATTGTTTAGTTTATCGTAAATAGAATTGTATTTTATTTTTTTCAAAGATTTTTTGGGGGCTTTACTGCCTTTAATGGACAGGACAGATATATGAGAAAGGGGAGAGAGAGAGAGAGAGAGAGAGAGAGAGGAGGGAAGACATGCAGGAAATTGTCACAGGTCGGACTCAAGCATAAACCTCCAACTGAGCCAGCCCGGCCTCACAATAACAATTATATATGCGTGAGATCTCAAGGGATGTTTCCTCAAATATAGATTCAAGATAATATCCTCTCCACTGTCTGGACTCCACACCAGGCTTTTACTCCCTAAAGAATCATGGAGGCAGGAAAGTAACAGTGTTTTAAAGGGTTTATATTTGGGGGATTACTATAGAAGGGTTTTATAACTCTGAAACATGTAATGTAGCTTCGGTGTGTCCGTTTCTCTTCCTGAGTGATTTTATAAACACCAGATAAAGAGGAATGTTTTGATAACCCCACCCAGTCTCTCCCTCACCCTTGTGTTGTGTCGCCCCCTGCAGGCCGGATCTGGAGTTGCAGTTTAAGTGTTACCACCACGAGGACCGACAGATGAACACCAACTGGCCCGCCTCTGTTCAAGTAGGCATCAACGATCTTTGCTAATATAATGTTACTCGAGGGTGGGACTCGTCTTTGAGATGGTGCTTTCTCTTAAAGGGTTTGACTGTGAAACTTGAATATTGCAATAATTATTTATATATCAAGGATATGACTTACAGCAGTGTGTTTTAAAAGTGTTAAAAGTCCATGTTGTTGTACCTTTTTTTTAGATTCAGCCGTCAAAAACAAGGCTAAACAAAGTATCAAATAAATGTACAGTACTTGTGATTTAATTATCTATTTTTTGTTCATCCTGTATCAGGTGAGTGTCAATGCAACTCCTTTGTGCATTGAAAGAGGGGACAACAAAACCTCCCACAAGCCCTTGTACCTAAAGCCAGTGTGTCAACCGGGACGTAACACCGTACAGATCACAGTAACCGCCTGCTGTTGTGTAAGTAGCCTTTGAATGACACCTTTCAGTCTAACCCTGATTCACCACCGGGCGCGTCTGTGCTTCTAGTTTTGGTGCCCGACTCCCAGATTTTATTGTTGATTTTATTCTACATTAAATGTCCTATGACATTTTGCTTTTTGGATGCTTTTATATAGACCTTAGTGGTCCCCTGATACTGTATCTGAAGTCTCTTTTATATAGACCTTAGTGGTCC
>NC_048422.1:23421654-23442823 GCF_013103735.1 Etheostoma cragini | reverse complement strand
CCCCCCCCCCCCCCCCCAAACTGCCTTTTCGTTCCAGTAAAGAGAAACTTCAGTAACGGCACCATCCCTGGGACCCCGGGCCTGAACGGAGAGGACGGCGTGGAGCAGACGGCGATCAAAGTTTCCCTTAAATGTCCCATCACGTTCAGACGAATCCAGCTGCCGGCCAGAGGACACGACTGCAGACACATACAGGTGGGGGTCCCAGCTAGTCCAGATCCAACGGAAGTGCATTCTCAGGGTAATGCCTGACGTCCGATACGTGGGCCACACACAGGATGTCAGGCCCTGCGCCTCAGCTTCGTTCTCTGCGTGTTGCCGTTCTCAAAATCCTTTCCCCGAGGTAATCAGCAACCTTCGAGTTTGCAAGCTACACGCTGACATATTTGATCGTGGACAAGGCAGGCCGGCTTGGTTCTTTGGGGGGATGATTGTAAAGATTTCCAGGGAAAATGTTTAGGGCGTTTTCTCTCCACCTGGGACGTTTTGGGACTGATTGGTGGAATCGCCGTGGACGTACACACGGAGATAAGATACACTGGGAAGAGATAATGAGGTCTAACCATGTCTCAGCTGATTTAAAGTGCTCATATTATGCTTTTTGGCATTTTCCCTTTTCCTTTATTGTGTTGTATATTTATTTGTGTGCATGTTAAAGGTTTACAAAGTGAAAAAAAAGGGACTTGTCATCTTCAACAAATACAACTCTTCACAAACCGCTCCAAACAGGTCTATTCTAGTCCAGCCTTTACTTCAGAGACCAACGAGCATCACTTTGTAACACACGTTGTAATGCTCGCCTAGCTGCTAGCGTAGCAATCCCTCACACTGCTTCTGACTGGCTAGTAGTCCTTACCTAGGTACTGTCAGGGCCCTCATACTCTGTTTCTGACTGGCTAGTAGTCCTTACCTAGGTACTGTCAGGGCCCTCATACTCTGCTCCTGACTGGCTAGTAGTCCTTACCTAGGTACTGTCAGGGCCCTCATACTCTGCTTCTGACTGGCTAGTAGTCCTTACCTAGGTACTGTCAGGGCCCGCTTACTCTGCTTCTGATTGGCTAGTAGTCCTTACCGAGGTACTGTGCATGTGCGACTCCCAACAAAGATGGAACACTAGTGACATGCCTCACTCTGGGCTAAACACAAAGGGTGAAAAGAGGAGCTGCAGCACTGTTCCGTACAACAAAAATGAGGTGTTTTCTGAAAATTAAACCTCAATAAACCTATTCTGGTACAACCTATGAGTATGAGCACTTTAAATAGCTCTTGTTACTGTAACGTACAAACAGTTAACTTGATTTAATTTTGTATTGTATGTTCCACCAAAACAAATTCCTTCCAGAGGCTGTTTTAGCGTTTTTGTTTTTTTCTCCTATGCCAGAGTGTATCTGTGGTGTAGCCAGACATCACACCACCGCGCTGTCGAGAGAGTGTCTCACACACACACACACACACACACACACACACACACACACACACACACACACCTACACATGCAAAATGAATTCTCTCACACTGATGTCTTGTGTTTGTGTAGTGTTTCGACCTGGAGTCCTATTTGCAGCTCAACTGTGAAAGAGGGACCTGGAGATGTCCCGTGTGCAAGTACGTTCTGCATCAAGGTTTCATTGCACCTTTTTTTAGAATCTCAGCGCCCTCTCAGCGTGGAATATAACAGCACTTTGTTTGTCTCGTTCACAGTAAAACCGCTTTGCTAGAAGGGCTGGAGGTGGACCAGTACATGCTGGGGATCCTCGTCTACATCCACAAGTAGGACTTTTTGTGTGGAGTTTGTGTAAATAATTGTGTGTTTCTCCATCTATTCACGGTTCTTTATTTGCCATGCGGACAAAAATAACAGAAGTTGTTGCTGGCAATAATATCTTAACACAAAGAAGCAAATAAAATATGAACAAAGTAAATCTGCAACTAACAATCTTTTTCATTATTGATTAATCAGTCGATTATTTTCTGGATGAGTTGTTCAGGGCTAGTATTTTAACGATCTAAGAGCACGGCGATGTAGCTCCTGGTGCAGGTACTGCTGCGCGACTGTGTGTGTGTGTGTGTGTGTGTGTGTGTGTGTGTGTGTGTGTGTGTCTGTGTGTGTGTGTGTGTAACAAGTATAGTGTGTGTGCGTTGTGCACGAGCCTAGGCACAGAATAACGATGAAAGGCTGCGTTACTGACTTTAGAGGTTTTTGTTGGTCAATGGCGTGATCACTTCCCGCTGCCTCAAGATAGCGATACGCCCAGAGTGTACCTGAACACACCTCCCTGTAAGACCAGCACGCCCAGAATGCACCTGAACACAACTCCCTGTAACACCAGAATGCACCTGAACACAACTCCCTGTAAGACCAGAATGCACCTGAACACACCTCCCTGTAAGACCAGAATGCACCTGAACACACCTCCCTGTAAGACCAGCATAACCAGAATGCACCTGAACACACCTATGAACCGCATCTCTGGAATGAATAATGATAATAAATGTGTATATATCTACTGTACTTCTATGTCTTTCTCTCTCAGTTCTGACTATGAGGAGATCACCATCGACCCGGTTTGTGGTTGGAGGCCGGTGCCCGTCAAACCCGACCTGCACATAAAGGAGGAGCCGGACGGTCCGGTCCTGAAACGCTGCCGAACAGTCAGCCCGAGTCACATGGTCCTACCTAACGTGATGGAGATGATCGCCGCTCTGGGCCCGGCGTCGTCCCCCTACCACAGTCTGACTGCAGGTGGCCGGAACACGCCCGACTACAACAGGCCAGGTACACCAGGACCTAGACTGCACTGGGAAACTGTGTATGGGGGGGGTCAGTGGGGAGGAGGCATCCCAGGGTAACGGCTGTCAGACAGCCCCCTTTGACGTTGTCTCTGCCACCAAGCCGACTTTGACCAAAACAGTCATTTCACCTCGCAGAACACGGGAATAGTTTAAATATTTGTGCTCAGCAGGAATCTGCAAATATATGTTAGATTAAATAATACTTTACTCATCCCACAAAGGGAAGTTCCCTTGTTACAGAAGCATTTTTCTACAGTAAACAACAACAGGCAGATAATGTGCAAAAAGTCCTGAATGACTGTAAAGAGGCACTATATAAAAGATATTGTTAAGTAAAGTTAGGTGGCTTTTACAAAAATATGGCAATGTAAGTGAGTAAGTGACTTGAAATTAAATAGAATAACATGTAATTAAATGATATAGCAAACGTAACCATAGTATGTATTATATTGAGTCTAACCATAGTTTAAATAAGTACTCTGAATGGAATTATAAAATTACAGACAATAAAAATAATACTTAGAGCCGTGGCGAGTAGTAGTAGTAACAGGAACTCGTACATTATCAGGTGGTGTAGAGTCTGACAGCGGCTGAAATACTGGAATACTGGGAACTTTCACAGTATTATTTAATTATAGTATATAAAAATAAAATAAACTCAGGGCTCAGGCTGCACAATATATATCGCTTGTTATCGCCATCACGATGTCAGCTGGCGCAATAAAGAAACTGCAAAAGGCAGAAAGACACCCGGAGATGGTTTTTTTTGTTAGTTGAAAGAAAATATCAGCAGAAAACTGCACAAACCGTAACGGTCAATCTGGACCGCCGGGGTAGCTCAGCTGGTAGAGGGCGCGCCCATATACAGTACAAAGGCTCAGTCTTTGACGCAGGGGGCGCAGGTCCTGTCATAGTAAAGGATTTAAAGTGCCTCACAGTGCTCAGGGCTATTTAAGGAGTAAAAGATCTTGTATAAACCAGAGTTATTTTAACTGGTACAGTATGTGACGTATATATATAATCTATAAATACACGCAAAATCCCATTTTTCCAGCTCAGTCATGTCTGTCGTATATGTCTTCTTAAACTCCACAGCTGGAAGCCCTTTCCCTCTGTGCTGCACTGCTCACTATTACGCAAGAGTAAACAAAAAGTCTACACTGTTTATACACTGCAGCTGTTTTTGTTTAGACGTAACATGTGTGTTGTTTTGGTCCCGTAGGGAGCCAGGGATTCTCCAGCCAGGGGGGATTCACGGACTTCCCCAACACTCCTGGCACCCCGACACTCGGAGAGTACGCCTCCTCTGGACCTCCGCTCCCCTATCAGTCCGAGCAGGTCAGACACCTCACCTGTACATGTCCTACATAACGCATAAATGAGCATAACACACAGGAAGCCCTTTAATTGACATAGCCTCTAGATCCCTGTCGTCTCTGATAGGTTCACTCTGCGTTTGGTTCAATGTCATTGGTTCAAATACACAGGAGGCGGGTCTTGTTGGCTATTTTAAGCCATGTGACCACCAAAATGTACCGCAGTTTGCAGAAAATCATGTCAATCAACCAGACATACATGTGCGTTTGTTTATGAAGTTTTGAGAGACGAGCGAGAAAATGTCTCCAACAGAGGAGGAGTTAGACAGCGAGGACAGGGACATTGAGTTGGAAGATAGTGAGGAGTTTGGGAGGGAGGATGTCTTCATCATAATCTACGTCCACGTTCAAAACGTCTCCCGCCATTTTCTCCCTCCTCAAAAATTCATAAACAAACGCACATGTATGTCTGGTTGATATGTCTGGTACATTTTGGTGGTCACATGGCTTTAAATAGCCAACAACCCCGCCTCATGTGTATTTGAACCAATGACAGTGCGTTCTCTGCTGCACGCGTCATGAAAAGACCGACGAATACAGAATGCTGCGCCACGCAGCAGCCGGCAGGAGGTTCAGAGTCGCGCAACGCAGTAACCGGCGGTAGACGTGTCGTCAAAAAGCATCCGGCACAAACGGGTTAAGCAAGGCCCCGAACACCTGAATACTCAGAGCGCCGTCTGGTGTGGCTTTCTCTCTGCCATATATAGGCATATAAAGGCATAATACACACACACACACACACACACACACACAGGACCTATACATGCTTTACACACACTAATGGAGACATGTCAGAGAGGGGGTTGCTCCCGGAGATGCACACCCCCAGCCTCGGTGCCTTGCTCAAGGGCCCAGGAGGTGAACTGGTACCTCTCATGCTACCAATCAACGTTGGTCCACACGGCAACCCTCCGGCTCCCTAAAGACCGAGCCACTGCCACCCAAAAATATGTCATTTATTATAATGATATATGATTCATTAGTTTATATTATTAAGAAATACATTTATATGTATTAATACATATTCATTAATGAAATTCACAGTAAAGGATATGATCAAACCCGTTTGATCTTGATAGCTTTGGAGCGGTTTACCGAGCTATAAGCCTGAAAGGGGCCGTTGGCTTCCAGTCTAGTCCCTCAGAACCCGGACCAGCACTGGCTGTCTCGTCCTTCTGGCTCCTGAGTTTATTTAAGAGCCTTTAGCCGAGGCAGAAGGAGACAGCGCCGACCTGAGGACGTGTCCCGCTCGCACACCGAGCCGCTGAGCCGCACCCCGCCTGTCGCAGGCAGCTGCTCGCCAACGCGTCCTCGCTGTCACAC
This sequence comes from Etheostoma cragini, assembly GCF_013103735.1. Classification (NCBI taxonomy): domain Eukaryota; kingdom Metazoa; phylum Chordata; class Actinopteri; order Perciformes; family Percidae; genus Etheostoma; species Etheostoma cragini. The sequence goes on along the minus strand of NC_048422.1, from coordinate 23,437,331 downwards.
GCTTCTGTTCAGCTCCGTTTCTACTCACAAAAAGTTTAAAGACAAGTCCAAACATCAGACATCATGCAGACGTGTGGAATGGGACTCCCTGACAATGGGCCCAGACACTAGCAAATATACACATTAGAAATACAATCGTATTTGGAGAATAATGAACATGTATTATAAAATCCCATTTACAACCTAGAAGGGACAAACAACTGTAACCCTCCCTAAGTGGCCCCGAGACATTTACACCAACAGTCTAAGCATTGTTTAAATAGTTAAATAGATTAGACGCCAGCGCATCCTCTGCTGTCACACGCTTCTGTTCAGCTCCGTTTTTACTCACAAAACCTTAAAAGACAGATGCAATCATCAGACATCATGCAGACATGTGGAATGGGACTCCCTGGTAAGCTGTATGACGCTTGTGTAAACGGGCCACTAGCAAATATACACATTAGAAATACAATCCTATTTGGATAAAAATGAACATTTATTATAAAATCACATTTACAACCTAGAAGGGACAAACAACTGTAACTCTAGCTAAGTGGCCCCGAGACATTTATACCACCAGTCTAAGCATTGGTTACATAGATAAGATGCAACAAACATGAACCTACAACAAGTGAAAATTACAGGGCGGTTTTTCGGGTCCGTCCTCAAAAAATGTGATGTTTCTCAATTTAAAAAGAAAAATGCAATTTGACCTTATTTTGGACTGTTGGACAAGAGGAGATAATAAATAATAAGATTAAAGCTTAACCCTTGTGTTGTCTTCTCGTCAAAATTAAAAATCAACAATTTCGTTTATGCTTTTTGTCGATGTTTTTAACTTTTTATTTCGTTTTTGTCCTTTTCTTTTAACACTTGGTGCTTTTTTCAATTTGTGTCATTTTTTTGATGTTTAACACTACGTAACACTAACTTATTAACTTCAGTTTTACGGTTATTTTTGGAATTTATGGTCAATAAACCTCATTTATAGGAAATTATACCTAATGTTTGAGTTAGAAAAGCAGAAATTAGGAATTATTGTGACTAAAATTAAAGGAATGGATGTTGATGATAATCACAGACTGGAATATGTCAACTTTTACTCAATACTATTTCAAAAACACTTCATCAAAATCACCCCAAAAGAGCGTTGTGTGGATCAATCATGTTATTTTGGGGAATTAAAAGGAACATTGATATAGGACAACATGAGGACAACATGAGGGCTACATGAGGCCAACATGAGGCCAACATGGGGACAACATGGGGACAACATGGGGACAACATGGGGACAACATGGGGACAACATGGGGACAACATGGGGACAACATTAGGGCAACATGGGGACAACGTGAGGGCAACATGAGGGCAACGTGAGGGACAACGTGAGGGCAACATGAGGGCAACGTGAGGGACAACGTGAGGGCAACGTGAGGGACAACATGGGGACAACATGGGGACAACATTAGGGCAACATGGGGACAACGTGAGGGCAACGTGAGGGACAACGTGAGGGACAACGTGAGGGCAACATGAGGGCAACGTGAGGGACAACGTGAGGGCAACGTGAGGGACAACGTGAGGGTTAAAGGCAAAAACTTGCTAAAGAAGTCGTTTGTGGCCTTTTTTAGCCTTTTTTTACATTCATTCAGCTTTTTGGTGCTGCACTTCAGACTTATAACGCACAACAAATACAATAAAAGTGCTATTGCTCAGCCTCTTTAAGATTAGACCACAAGGACTACAGTTACCCATCATGCTTAGGGTTTTCAGTGAAGCATCGTGCTACTTTAATTACCCTAAAATAAAGATTCTCCTGTCTGCCTTTGTGTCTCTTCCTGGTCCGCCACACTCAGACGTCTCATTCTGGGCGGATGGATCACGGCCACAACATCCTCCAGCAGCACAGTTCAGGCGTCCACGGCAATCCAAGTCTCGGCGAAGCCGGCAGCCCGCTGCCGCAGCGGAACATCACTTCCCAGAATTCCCGGCTGCAGAGCGAAGGCTCCTTCGGTCTGGGAGGCCCCGGAGCGCCCGGGGGAGAAGGGCCCGATCACGCACTAGATGTGAGTGGTCCGACCTGTTGACTCAGTTACATAAGAGCACGTACTTGACTGTGACTTCACGTCTCTGTTTCTTAGTTGAGGGCACATGTATTTATTAAACTGCTACATGTGAAATGTGGGACTTTTATCTTCCCTCAACTCAAGAATAGAAGCTAATTATCACAACTTCTTCCAACTTAAAAAAAATACTCTTTAACATTTTGGGAAATTTGCTTATTTGCTTTTTCGCTGAGAGTTAGATGAGAAGATCCATACCACCCTCATGTCCTTACGGGGGTTATGAAGCTACAGCCAGCAGCGGGATAGCTTAGCTTAGCATAAAGACTGGAAACAGGGAGGAAACAGCTAGCCTGGCTCTCTCTAAAGGTAAAAAAAAATCTACCTAACAGCACCTTCTAAAGCTCACTCATTAACACGTCCTACCCTGTTTGTTTGAAGGGTAACTTTGATGTCTTCCCCCCCCAATGTTAATGTTTGTGACAGTCTCTTTGGTCCAGTATTAAGTGAGATGTTAACGGGCAATAGCGTACAGTTCAGTGTATGTCCACTAAAAGTGCCTTTTTTCCACATACATTCTCAGATTATTATTCTAAGTGTCTGACAACAATATAGAAAGGATCCCTACAGATATAGACCTTTTTGTTAAAGAGTAAGATCATTTTATTTGACATGAAATAGGCCCGAAATCACTGGCGCCAAATCCACCAGACTTCATTTCAATAAACAGTCATTTGATTATTGTGAAGCACACTTTATGCAAAATTAACTGTGTCTAAAAACCATCTTTTCCAACAATCACCACTCTGGTCTGGGTGAAATAAACTCTTAATTCACCCATTTACATGCAGGAATATGCTGCTCTAGACACGCCAAAAGTAGTGATTATTTACATGGAGTCTGGTGGCGATATGCTGTTCTAGACACGCTAAAAGTAGTGATTATTTACATGGAGTCTGGTAGAGATATGCTGCTCTATACACACTAAAAATAGTGATAATTTACGTGGAGTCTGGTGGAGATATGCTGCTTTATACAAGCTAAAAGTAGTGATTATTTACATGGAGTCTGGTAGAGATATGCTGCTCTATACACACTAAAAATAGTGATAATTTACATGGAGTCTGGTGGAGATATGCTGCTTTATACAAGCTAAAAGTAGTGATTATTTACATGGAGTCTGGTGGAGATATGCTGCTCTATACACGCTAAAAGTAGTGATTATTTACATGGAGTCTGGTGGAGATATGCTTATCTATACATGCTAAAAGTTTTTTGTTTTGATTTCAGCTAATTTCCCTTCAATAACTGAACCATAAAAGAGTTCAAACAAAGAACATAAACTTTTGAAAGTCACGTTTTTGCAGAAAAACATACCACAACGAACAATGGAGGTTTTGTTTTTAACAACGATCATCTCTGATTGGCTATTCTGCTCTTTAAGGTTGATTAAGCATCTTATTCTTCACACTCCAATAATTGTTTTTTTTTAAGATTAATTTTTGGGGCTTTTTCCACCTTTAATTTTTGACAGGACAGCTAGGTGAGAAAGGGGAGAGAGAGGGAAGACATGCAGGGAATCGTCAGACTCAAACCCTGGACCCCTGCGTCGAGGCCCCCAAGTACATGTGCGCCCGCTCTACCGCTGGACCAACCTGGCCACAACTTTTTTTATTTTTTACTCCTAAATTCGCTCTTTGGGGCGCTCGTAGATATAATTCTCTGAATTTTGACAAAAACAGACCCTGACCTCCAATATTTTTCTCTAATTCAACGTTTTTATATCTCCAGACTTTACATTTTGGAACAGCTGCAAAGAATAATCAATTAGTTGTCAACTTTTAATCAAATCGCCACGTATTTAGATACTCAATAAATCGCTTTGAGCATTTTTCTGTTGTTGGAAAACAGTTAAACTTCTCTGGTTGGAGCCTTTTAAATGTGAATATCTTCTAGTTTCTTCTCTCCTCTGTGACAGTAAACTGAATATCTTTGAGTTGTGGACGAGACATTTGAGGACGTCGTCTCGGGCTTTTGGGGAAACTCGGATCCACGTTTTTCACCATTAGACGCTTCAGAGACCAAAACAACTAATCCATTAATGGAGAAAACATCCGACAGATCACACAACAGTGAATGTAGTCGTTAGGTGCAGCCTTACAGTTTGCATGGTGTTGAATTTAACTTTGGGTTATTTTTCTGTCGTTCAGCTTCTTCCTGAGCTGACCAACCCGGACGAGCTGCTGTCCTACCTTGGCCCCCCCGACCTGCCCAACAACAGCAGCGATGACCTGCTGTCCCTGTTCGAGAACAACTGACCGCCTTCATGTTGTCCCACCCGTCGTCCTCCAGCCTCCGCTTCTTCTCCGTTTGCTGTAGCCCCGCCCCCATTGGTCCAAGACAGCACCGTGTGTGTGTCAGTGTGTGTCAGTGCGCAAGAGAGAGTGTGTGTGTGTGTGTGTGTGTGTGTGTGTCTGTCAACGGGTGACTGTGTGTGTGTGTGTGTGTGTCAACGGGCAAGTGTGTGTGTGTGTGTGTGTGTGTGTCTGTCTGTCTGTCACTGGGAAAGTGTGCATACTACAGGACCAGGGGGGACCCCGTCTACCATGAGGAATATAACAGAACTGACTCTGCAGACCAGCATTTTACACTAGAGCACAAATGGCAGGCGGAAGGTTTTAAATATAAAGTGTTTAATTTATGTTTTTAGTTCACGGAAGCTGGGATGAGTCAATGGGCACACATGACCCAGTGGTTCCCAAACCTTTTCTTTCTGCCGGGGCGCCCTTTTGCACACACGCACATTCCTCGTAGATTACTTTGTAACGCAAACGCTGTACTTCTACTGTTTACCTCGAGATCGCTGCAACAGAATATAAATTTATTATCATTGTGTGTCAGTTCCCAGAGTTGTGAAGTCTGTCCTCGTTATATTTTAAACTGCTGTATCCCCCCCCCCCCACACACACACACACACACACACACACACACACACACACACACACACACACATACACATACACACACACACACACACACACACACCTGACCGCTTACGTTACCTTTCAGTTTGGGAACCACCACACTAAAGGTCAAAGATGAGGACATTCAATGTTTTTCTTGTTGTCAACAAACCCCACGAGACGAGCATGGGCAACAACACGAGACGCGCCAGTGTTGATACCAAACACCGTCTGAATCCGGGTTCCTAACGCCGCTAGATCCTCAGATCTCTGCAGGGTAAATCCAGACCGCTAGCTAGACTATCTGTCCAATCTGAGGACTATGGTTACCTGGTCCTCAGGTCTCTGCAGGGTCAATCCAGACAGCTAGCTAGACTATCTGTCAAATCTGAGGACTATGGTTACCTGGTCCTCAGGTCTCTGCAGGGTAAATCCAGACAGCTAGCTAGACCATCTGTCCAATCTGAGGACTATGGTTACCTGGTCCTCAGGTCTCTGCAGGGTAAATCCAGACAGCTAGCTAGACCATCTGTCCAATCTGAGATTTCTGTTGCACCAAAACAAGTTCCTTCTCGAGACTGTTTAGCAGCGGCACCGTGGCTCCGTCCGGCGCTTAGCTCCGCCCAAGACAATTGTGATTGGTTTAAAGAAATGCAGATAAACAAGAGCACGTTTTTCTCCCATCCCAGAATGCAGTGCGGACTAGCCCGACCCTCCGACTGTCTCAGCCCAAACCCTTTGGATCCTAGGAGATCCAAGTTTTGAAAAATGGGTCAAGAGTTTACACTTCGGTTATAACTAATCATTTTTGTAAAACAGGAGGAAATAGTGCATTTGTCGGGGACTATTTTCAGCGGCGGATTAATCCACCTTTGTGAGTCGGTGTGTGTGTGGGAGACTTATTGACAAAAAGAAAAACCTAGAATATCACCAGCTTTGGCCTTACTACACACGGATGTAAGATAAGGGCAGTGGGGACTACTTTGTTGCTCTATGATCAGTCAAATGTCGGAGTTAAAAAAAAAAAAAGAGGATCCGAGTGACCTCCTCACGAAAAAAGGAAAAATATGAATATGAAGGCCTGGACGATACGATAGATGGACGATTTCTAAAGACATGAAGTTGGAGCTGAGGTTCATTGTATCTGACATCCTTCAGCACTGTGAAATATATATCTATATATAGATATATAGATATATATATATATATATATATATATATAGATATATATATTCCCATCTTTTTCAAGCATACTGTAAATGAGTACAGCTGTGTGTCGTGGCATTTTCGGCCATTTGAAAGCTACTAGTATGTTTTTAAAATGGTTTGACATGTATAACCCATCATGACGCGGGTTTGTGTACTGTATAATCAGCTGTTTTCATTAGAGAACGTGTGTGTAATCCAATGAATTGTTAACCATGGTAATTTAAATGTTATTTAGTTGGATAATGGATCATCGTTGGCACTGTATACATAATGTATGTTAGAAAGAAAAAAAATTATGAAGCAATTGTAAAAAAAAAAAAGGTCACGCTAACGCACGCGTGACGGAGAAAACAAGTCAGCGGATATTGAGCAAATGCGGTTAAACACGCAGAAGAAATTATTCTTAATATCACTTTTTAAAGCTGACAGGGTTTTTTTTTATGAATGAATCCTCCCTTTGTGGTCCAACCAGACGACAACAAACACTGTCCAATTGAGCCGATTGAGCAACACGAGGTTACATTTGGAAAAATTATGGACTATTTAACTTGCAAATTTGCTAGAAAAGGTTTTTTTAATATGTAAACTATTCCACATATTTTGTAAAACATTGTAATTGCCATTATTTTCTATTTATTTTTTAATCATACTCGTCATTGTACCTACAGTTACCTACCTTGTCCCCTTTCCTGAAATCGCAGAATCTGAATTAAAAAAAATCACTTTATTTGACACCAGTGTTTTCGGTATTTTAAAGTGCAACATTTAATTTCATAGTTATGTATTTAATTTGGCCGTGAAGGTGCGTACATGTTGCCGGTTCTTGTACTTTTACTTTGGTATTTCCATTTTCTGCTACTTGATATAACACTACTGATACCTGAGAGGGAAATATTCCACTTTTTACTGATCTATATGCATCAGCTGGGGTTTCTATTTTCTTTACAGATGATATTTTACATTAAAATGTGCCTTTTAACTACTTCGTAATATGCCTGCACGATTAATCGTTGTAAAATCGCAATATCGGTTCACCCTTTTTTACGATTTAATTTTTAAATGACTTCGATTTTTTTTTTTTATAACTTCGATTCTGATTTAACTTTACGAGCAGATTGCATCACAAACACTACTTTCTTCTGTGAGTTTTAAACACAGACTGTTTAAAACCTGGTTTATACAGTCTCTGTTTAAAACCTGGTTTATACAGTCTCTGTTTAAAACCTGGTTTATACAGTCTGTGTTTAAAACAGGTTTTAAACACAGACTGTATAAAACAGTCCCCCCTATGTCTACAGGCTTGTGGTAATGTGCTATAGGCAGGGCTGTACTCAAGACTACCTTGTCGAGTCCAAGACCAGGACTAGTCGAGTCCAAGTCAAGGCCGAGTCCAAGGAGGTTCGAGTCCAAGTCAAGGCCTAGTCCAAGGAGGTTCGAGTCCAAAGAAGTTTGACTCCAAAGAGGTTCGATTCCAGGACAAAGCCGAGTCCAAAGAGGTTCGAGTCCGAGTCAAGACTGAGTCTAAAGAGGTTCGAGTCCAAAGAGGTTTGAGTCCAAAGAGGTTTGAGTCCAAAGAGGTTTGAGTCCAAAGAGGTTCGAGTCCGAGTCAAGACTGAGTCCAAAGAGGTTCGAGTCCAAAGAGGTTCGAGTCCAAAGAGGTTCGAGTCCAAAGAGGTTCGAGTCCGAGTCAAGACCAAGTCCAGGACAGATAAAAAGGTCTTATGCATGACAGTATCAAGACAATCATTTTGGGTTTCCCTTTCCCTCCAATATTATTATCAACATAATAAAGACACCTAGACTCAGTCCAGACCAAAAGCCATATCTGGCAAGACCAGTGGCCGAGACCGAGACAAGTCCGAGTCCAAAAACTAGCGAGTCCGAGACCATAGAAAAACAGTCTCGAGTCCAAGACCGGACTCGAGTACTACATCCCTGGCTATAGGTGCCAAAAACATAAATTTTTTGGGGTAGCCTACTGCGGATTGTTTTTGTTTTTGTCATGGTTCATGTGTGCAACAAACATTACATTTTGTAAGAAAAAGCTCGTGGCAGAGAATCGCGATACCGATTCTAAGCTAAAAACATCGTCTCATCGTTGATATTTTTCCTTGAATCGTGCTGGCCTACTTCATAATGTTAAATAGAACCAGATCTACTGCTCAATGAGCACTTTTAATGCTGATACTTTTACTTATAACTACACTTATAACTGATTTTAATGTTAAGTTTCAAGGCGACGTAGTAGGCTATTCAACGTTTTACGAAATTACTGTAGCTTACTTCCGTTGTGTAACCATGGAAACAAAATGTGGAACGCCTGTCTACACACGTAAATCGCATTTTAGACACCTAGCTAAAACAGAATACGTAGCCTATATGTGTGCTACATTTACAATATTTTCAGCCCTTTACCAGCATAATAACACGAAAAAACCAAGCAATGGAGGCAGCAACTATCGTGTTCTGGCAGGTAAAATTGCTGTTTTTGTCAAAGGAGTTTGTTGGCTGTGAAGTAACGGCTTCGCGTATACGTTAACGGGGCTGTCATCTCGCGATATTTTCAGATGAAATAAACTATCTACCTCAGTGTTCCCCCCCCCCCCCCCCCCCCCCCCACACACACACACACACACTAACACGGCACTTCATTTTGGGTGAGTTGAATCTTTCCTTCTTTATTCACGGGGACAAAAGCTCAAGTTGCCAATTTTCGCGACAGAAGCTCTCTTTTGTGGCCAGTGACTGCCGTTACCATCGAAACACATCACCAACTGACACACCGCGTCGCGTTTAACCCCGCCCTTCTCCATTCCTATTGGCCCATACTGGAGCCTGTCATAAGAACGGGGCTGTGATTGGCCCTCAGCGGACTTCACCGGCACACAGTCCCAAACAGACCCATCGTCGCTGACTCGTAGACAGGAATTCACACAAGTGCGCATTTCCATCATTCCCCACATCACAGGCCGGGTTATCAACATGGGAAACCCCAAAGTTTTCTTTGACATCACCATTGATGGAGCTAACGCTGGCAGGATTATAATGGAGGTAAGAAAAACAGACTGTTTACCTGATAAATGGCCATGTTTTTGTTTTTATTAAAGCGGCAGGGAATATATCTTCTACATCCTTCTGCAGGCTGCATGATGTCCAGAAGGCCTGCAGCTCTCACAGACATGTTGCAGCGCATCTGCTCCTCTCGTGCCGCTTTTAGGGTTAGATTTTAGCATGTGTTATACATGTGCACATCCAGATGTGGTGTAATTAATTGCTTAAATACAGATAACCGCGTTAAATCCAACAGATCCTCCAGTATCCGGGTGGAAACGCCCAGCAGCAGCAGCACGGCCGGTAAACGGTGCTGAGGTCGGGATGGGCAGGTCCGGCTGCAGATCACTCCATCTCACCGTCTTCTGGACACAATAAGAGTTTTAATTTAGTTTTTTTTCGAGTTAATCGATTAGTCAATGGACAGAAAACCAACTGTTCTGACAGCTAATCGTTCATAATTCAGCCCGAAGTTTGATTTCAACACACTGTTTTCAGCTTCTCATCATCTCTTCTTTTGTTTACTTCCATTAAATGATGGTTTATATAAGATGGTTGATGTCTGATGGTTTATGTCTGATGGTTTATGTCTGATGGTTGATGTCTGATGGTTTATATAAGATGGTTTATGTCTGATGGTTGATGTCTGATGGTTGATGTCTGATGGTTGATGTCTGATGGTTGATGTCTGATGGTTTATGTCTGATGGTTGATGTCTGATGGTTGATGTCTGATGGTTGATGTCTGATGGTTTATGTCTGATGGTTTATGTCTGATGGTTGATGTGTGATGGTTTATGTCTGATGGTTTATGTCTGATGGTTGATGTCTGATTGTTGATGTCTGATGGTTTATGTCTGATGGTTTATATAAGATGGTTTATATAAGATGGTTTATATAAGATGGTTTATATAAGATGGTTTATATAAGATGGTTGATGTCTGATGGTTGATGTCTGATGGTTGATGTCTGATGGTTTGTATCTGATGGTTGATGTCTGATGGTTTATATAAGATGGTTTATATAAGATGGTTGATGTCTGATGGTTGATGTCTGATGGTTGATGTCTGATGGTTTATGTCTGATGGTTGATGTCTGATGGTTTATGTCTGATGGTTTATGTCTGATGGTTGATGTCTGATGGTTGATGTCTGATGGTTGATGTCTGATGGTTTATATAAGAGGGTTGATGTCTGATGGTTTATGTCTGATGGTTTATATAAGATGGTTGATGTCTGATGGTTTATGTCTGATGGTTTATGTCTGATGGTTTATGTCTGATGGTTGATGTCTGATGGTTTATATAAGATGGTTGATGTCTGATGGTTTATGTCTGATGGTTTATATCTGATGGTTGATGTCTGATGGTTGATGTCTGATGGTTTATATCTGATGGTTGATGTCTGATGGTTGATGTCTGATGGTTTAATATCTTTGAGTTTTGGACTGCTGATTGTACCAAAACAACGCCATTTTGAATAAGTCATATTCATTGAATAAGTCATAATTATGGTAACAATGTTCGTTGTTTACACCGTTTATGGTGTTTTATTATTGCTTTTTGATTTTATAATATTCTGGAAAATGTTTTTAACTCCCTACAAATGTAGCACTTTGAGATTTCTTTTTGAAATGTAAAGGGAATTATAAATCAAATGCATTTCATATTATTAATATTATTATTATTAAAGTTTACAGATAAACTTTTTTTATATTAATTAAACATGAGAATGAAGTTGCAGACCTAACATAATCCAGTGTTTGGGCTCTAGGCCTTTAATCAAGCTCAGTTTTATAGATAAATAAATCAAAATATAAAAGGCTTTTGTTGGTGTTTTCAGACCTTTTGAGTCTTCTTCCAGAGGTTTAGCGTTGTAGTTTATTGTGTGTTTTACATTATGTGTGTATGCTTAATGTGTCAAACTGCCCGCAACACACACACACACACACACACACACACACACACACACACACACACACACACACACACACACACCTGCTGGTTATTTGTGACTGATTGAAACGTCTTCTGTTTTGCAGCTCCGTGCTGATGTGGTCCCAAAAACTGCAGGTTTGTAAGATATCAATCATGTCTCAACAGTATACACACACAGTACACACACACTACACACACAGTAATACACACAGTACACACACAGTGATACACATAAGTCCTCTTTATGCAGTGTACAGAGCTGCTGGTCTATTTTACTTTAACCTTCATGTTGTCCTCATGTTGTCTTCATTTTGCCCTCATGTTGTCTTCATGTTGCCCTCATGTTGTCTTCATGTTGTCTTCATGTTGTCCTCATGTTGTCTTCATGTTGCCCCCATGTTGTCCTCATGTTGTCCCCATGTTGCCCCCATGTTGTCCCCATGTTGTCTTCATGTTGCCCTCATGTTGTCTTCATGTTGCCCCCATGTTGTCCCCATGTTGTCTTCATGTTGTCTTCATGTTGTCTTCATGTTGCCCCCATGTTGTCCCCATGTTGTCTTCATGTTGCCCTCATGTTGTCTTCATGTTGTCCCCATGTTGTCTTCATGTTGTCTTCATGTTGTCTTCATGTTGCCCCCATGTTGTCTTCATGTTGCCCCCATGTTGTCTTCATGTTGTCTTCATGTTGCCCCCATGTTGTCCTCATGTTGTCTTCATGTTGTCCTCATGTTGTCTTCATGTTGTCTTCATGTTGTCCTCATGTTGTCCTTATGTTGTCTTCATGTTGTCTTCATGTTGTCCTCATGTTGTCTTCATTTTGCCCTCATGTTGTCTTCATGTTGTCTTCATGTTGTCCTCATGTTGTCCCCTTGTTGTCTTCGTGTTGTCCTCATGTTGTCTTCATGTTGTCTTCATGTTGTCCTCATGTTGTCCCCTTGTTGTCCTCATGTTGTTTTCATGTTGTCTTCATGTTGTCCTCATGTTGTCCTCGTGTTGTCTTCATGTTGTCTTCATGTTGTCCTCATGTTGTCCCCTTGTTGTCTTCATGTTGTCTTTATGTTGTCTTCATGTTGTCCCCTTGTTGTCTTCATGTTGTCCTCATGTTGTCTTCATGTTGTCTTCATGTTGTCCTCATGTTGTCCCCTTGTTGTCTTCATGTTGTCCTCATGTTGTCTTCATGTTATCTTCATGTTGTCTCCGTGTTGTCCTCATGTTGTCTTCATGTTGTCTTCATGTTGTCCTCATGTTGTCCTCATGTTGTCCCCATGTTGTCCCCATGTTGTCCCCATGTTGTCCTATATCAATGTTCTTTTTAATTCCCCAAAATAACATGATTGATTCCACCCAACGCTCTTTGCCAAGTACAAATCTCTACTTTCATTAATTTTGTGGCGTCTTATTCAATTTTATAGCATTGTAAAACAAATGGAAGTGTTTTTGAAATAGTATTGAGTAAAAGTTGACATATTCCAGTCTGTGATTATCATCAACATCCATTCCTTTAATTTTAGTCTAAATAATTCAAAATTTTTGCTTTTCTGACTCAAACATTAGGTATAATTTCCTATAAATGAGATTCATTGACCATAAAATCCAAAAAAAACTCTAAAACTGAAGTTAATAAGTTAGTGTTAAAACGTTAAAAAAAAGTGACAAACATTAACATTAAAAAAAGAGTCAACAAAAGTGTTGATTTTCAATTTTGACGGGAAGACAACACGAGGGTTAAATGGTCAGCTGGTGCATGATCAGCCATTTCATTACTGTGCAATATTTATTTATTTGTTATTAACACTTAACTACTTTTTGCATAATGTGCATACAAAGCTATTTTATATACCTGTATATAGATGCTCTCAGGACTCAGGACTGGGCACCCCCCCCCCCCCCCCCCTCTTTCTCTCCACTACCTTTAATACTTTATAATTTATATTTTGTGTTAACACTGTAAAGGGGTTTCTTCAATCTCGTTGCCTAGGTACTGCACTTGTGCATAGTGACAATAAAGGCTTTCTATTCTATGTCTGTGCCCTACGTACAGTACGCTATAGGGTCGAAAGGTTACTGTGAATTGTACTGCAAGGTCGTTTCTGCAGTACACACTATATGTACTGCTGGCTCTCACTTGGGCAAATGGCTCAAAAACAGTGGCTCAAGCCTATTTTTACAGTGAATACATAAAATACTGTGAATGGAAGTACGGTACCTTTACTGTAAATGCAGGGTCGAAAGGTTACTGTGAATTCTTTTTACAGTAAAGGTACCGTACTTCCATTTACAGTATTTGTGGGCGATGAAGCCAGGAGTCGGATGTGTGGTTGAAAAAAGATAGGATTTTTTATTTGTGTTCCCTTGTTATTTAGTTTCTTTATTTATTCTATTAATTATATATAACGAAGTGCCGTGTCTTTATTCAACAGAAAACTTCCGTGCACTGTGCACCGGGGAGAAGGGTTTTGGCTACAAGGGCTCCACCTTCCACCGTCTCATCCCCAAATTCATGTGCCAGGTACAGTGAAGACCAGGAACCGGATCAATGACGTCTGTTGCCACTGACCCAGAGCTAACGGTTTCCTTTCCCCCAGGGCGGGGACTTCACCAACCACGATGGAACCGGAGGGAAGTCCATCTACGGGGAGAAGTTTGCTGATGAGAACTTCCAGCTGAAGCACACGGGCCCGGGCATCCTGTCCATGGCCAACGCCGGACCCAACACCAACGGGTCCCAGTTCTTCCTCTGCACGGAGAAAACCGAATGGTGAGCTCCACTTACTCCTTATTGCTCACATGCACACAGTTCATTGTAGTGGAATTACATTACTGGATTTAACCCTCCTGTTGTCCCCGGGTCACATTTGACACATTTTTCTCAAAAAGAAAATGTGGGTTTCTTTCATATAAATTGTCAAAATGAATAACGTGGATGGTTCCGAACAACGCTCATAACGAGTTAAGCATTCATTTACACGATGAATCGTGCAAACGTTTGCGTTTCAAGTGTTTCTAGACTAAATGCATCACGCCGTCTACCATCACATGATCAGTATGGGACAACCGTCACATGATCAACATGGGACCCAAGTCACATGATCAATATGGGACAAAAGTCACATGATCAATATGTGACAAAAGTCACATGATCAATGTAAGACAACTAACACATGATCAATATGGGACAAAAGTCACATGATCAATATGGGACAACCAACACATGATCAATATGGGACAAGTCACATGATCAATATGGGACAACCATTACATGATCAATATGGGACAAAAGTCACATGATCAATATGGGACAACCAACACATGATCAATATGGGACAACCATTACATGATCAACATGGGACAAAAGTCACATGTTCAATATGGGACAACCAACACATGATCAATATGGGACCCACGTCACATGATCATTATGGGACAAAAGTCACATGTTTAACTACCGGCCTCGAGATGTCCGTCCCTCATGCTAACCGACGTCTGTCCCCTCCAGGCTCAACGGCAAGCACGTGGTCTTTGGCTCCGTTGTGGAGGGCATGGATGTCGTCAAGGCGATGGAGAAGCAAGGCACGAAGAGCGGCACCCCTAAAGCCAAGGTGGTCATCGCCGACTGTGGGGAACTGGACTAGGAGCCGCGACACAGCTCCTAGTCCAGATGTGAGCCGGTTAATCTCTGAGATGGTTGTGTATATCAGCTGAATCCGTAGAGAAACACCCGGCCCCCCCTTTCTCCTCTGGAAGTCTTCGTCTCCTGTGTTTGGTATTCCTTGTGTAAGATTTTGTACCTCCTAATTTGCTCCTCGAGGACCACATTTGTTAACAAAATCTGATTAAAAGGATCTCGATGTTGTAAATAAAACAACTTGAAAGCTTACAGTGTGTATGTTGTCTCATTGGTGAGTACCAGCACTGTGAAGTTTCTATTAAAAGGTCCATTTTCTGCTCATTTTCAGGTTCATAAATGTGTTTTGAGGTTTTACCAGAATAGGTTTCCATGGTTTCATTTTCAAAACACACCATATTTTTGTTGTACTTCACAGTGCTGCAGATCCTGTTTTCACCCTGTGTGTTTAGGTCTCTGCTTTAGCTCCAGAGTGAGACATCTCACTAGTTTTATCTCCAGAGTGAGACATCTCTCTAGTTTTATCTCCAGAGTGAGACATCTTACTAGTTTTATCTCCAGAGTGAGACATCTCACTAGTTTTTTCTCCAGAGTGAGACATCTCACTAGTTTAATCTCCAGAGTGAGACATCTCTCTAGTTTTATGTCCAGAGTGAGACATCTCACTAGTTTTATCTCCAGAGTGAGACATCTCCCTTCCATCCTATCTTTGTTAGGAGCTGCACATGCTCAGTAGCTCGGTAAGAGTGGCGTAGGAAGCCCGGCAGATGTTGAACCTTTATCACAACATCAACTAAGACCTGAACCTTTATCACAACATCAACTAAGACCTGAACCTTTATCACAACA
>NC_048422.1:23421235-23421422 GCF_013103735.1 Etheostoma cragini | reverse complement strand
TTTATCACAACATCAACTAAGACCTGAACCTTTATCACAACATCAACTAAGACCTGAACCTTTATCACAACATCAACTTAGACCTGAAAGTGTATGACAACATCAACTTAGACCTGAACCTTTATCACAACATCAACTAAGACCTGAACCTTTATCACAACATCAACTAAGACCTGAACCTTTATCA
>NC_048422.1:23420589-23420997 GCF_013103735.1 Etheostoma cragini | reverse complement strand
CATCAACTAAGACCTGAACCTTTATCACAACATCAACTAAGACCTGAACCTTTATCACAACATCAACTAAGACCTGAAAGTGTATGACAACATCAACTAAGACCTGAACCTTTATCACGACATCAACTAAGACCTGAATCTTTATCACAACATCAACTAAGACCTGAATTAATGTTTTTTGATTGGCTGCATGTTGGTCTCATTTGTAGTCCTAACACAGGAATTTTGTACATTATATTTGTACTAGTGAAAGAAAGAACTACAACACAATGGAATCCAGTTTAAAAAAGAGCATTAGAGGCGTTGCATGGACGTAGAAAAAGTTTTTTTGAGGGTTTAGTGAGCAACGAGTCACGGTGGTGGTCTAGTGGACTAGGCCCAGGGGGACAAGGGGCTGGGGGGGGGGGG
>NC_048422.1:23410651-23420489 GCF_013103735.1 Etheostoma cragini | reverse complement strand
GGTCCCCTAATACTGTATCTGAGTCTCTTTATATAGACCTTAGTGGTCCCTAATACTGTATCTGAAGTCTCTTATATAGACCTTAGTGGTCCTGAATTGAAAGTGATCTGAATGCAAGACTTTTACTTGTAACAGGATTATTTTACACCGTAATATTGCTATTTTTCTTCTTCCACCACTGGCAATAAAAGACTAAATATTATTTATAGTTATTATCAAATACTGGTCGATGTGGTCTAGGCTCAAAGAAGGCCACTAAACGTGTTTAGCACATGTAAAAACACAACCCTGGATTGTTTTTCTCGAGATTTCTGTCCCCCTGTAACTTTGTTAACTAGTTAAAGTCAGAAAATCAAAAGCAAAAACATAACTTTCATTATATTATGTCATGAAAAACACAAGATTTCACAACCAGAGGGAGTAGAGAAAAAAACTCCGTCTGAGCCAATGGGTGGAGAGAGATTTCACATGTGGGCGTGACAGACAACTTGAGCAACGAATGGGAAAGCCGTAACCCTGTCAACACGCAGAAGTGGCAAACGCTCGGACCAATCACAGCCCTATGTCAAGGGCCCCCGTAATGAGCGTGAAGGGGGCGCGCGCGCCGGCCGAGCGCGCGCAGAAAGCAGCTACGCAGGAGAGAGGGGCAGAAGCCGAATGGTGGAGCTGAAGATGGCGGATGGAGACAGCGGGAGTGAGCGCGGTGGTAGTAGCGGTGGTGGAGGTGGAGGTGGTGGTGGAGGTGGAGGAGGTTCAGGAGGAGGTGGAGGTGGCGGTGGCGGTGGTGGCGGCGGCGGCTTCCAACACTTCCAGCGGGACCAGGAGACCCAGGAGCTGGCGTCCAAGCGCCTCGACATCCAGAACAAGCGCTTCTATCTGGACGTCAAGCAGAACAGCAAGGGCAGGTTCATCAAGATCGCCGAAGTGGGGGCCGGGGGCTCCAAAAGTCGCCTGACCCTGTCCCTGTCGGTGGCGGCGGAGTTCCGGGACTACCTCGGGGATTTCATCGAGCACTACGCCCAGCTGGGGCCTAGCAGTCCGGAGCAGATCGCGCAGGCCACCGCGGGTGAGGACGGCGGGCCTAGGCGAGCTCTGAAGAGCGAGTTTCTGGTCCGGGAGAACCGCAAATACTACCTGGACTTGAAGGAGAACCAGCGGGGGAGGTTCCTGCGGATCCGGCAGACCGTGAACCGCGGACCGGGTTTTGGAGTCGGGGGCCCCGCGGGCGGCATGCTGTCCGGCCAGACCATAGCCCTTCCGGCCCAGGGACTCATAGAGTTCCGAGACGCCCTCGCCAAGCTCATAGACGACTACGGGGGCGACGACGAGGAGCTGGCCGGGGGCACGGCGGCCGCAGGGGGGTACAGCGAGCTCCCCGAGGGCACCTCCATCATGGTGGACTCCAAGCGCTTCTTTTTCGACGTGGGCTCCAACAAATACGGCGTGTTCCTGCGCGTGAGCGAGGTGAAGCCCAGCTACAGGAACTCTATCACCATCCCGTTCAAAGCCTGGAGCAAGTTCGGCGGAGCCTTCAGCCGGTACGCCGAGGAGATGAAGGAGATCCAGGAGAGGCAGAGGGACAAGGTCTACGAGAGGAGAGACGAGTCCGAGGGGGACGACGTGGACGACGACTGATGAAATAAAAAAAAAAAAAAAAAAGATGAAACAGCTGTTGGGTCCGGTCACGCGACACATCTGCGAGTATAGGGGGTATTTTGCATTAAAAGAGGAGAAAAGAGGCAGAACGTGCATGACAAATCGTGCTGTAATAGCTAAACTAAAGTTTCGTGGCGTTAAAACAAAAATTAAAAAAAAAAAAAAAAAGAGTACACGTGCAGGGAATTATTGGTGTATTATCCTAAAAGTTTGTAGGTTTTGAAGGTCGGAGGGATTGTGTGAATCTCTGAAAGTGGAGAGGACTAAATGTGGGAAATGAGATATCTCATTGGGGGGGGGGGAAGATTGATTTATTGTAAAAATAAAAAAGTAAAATAAAAATAAAATAGGAAAGAGAGAACTTACTAAAACCAGCAAATTGGTTTTTTTTATAACAAACAAATGAAAAAAATGAAAGCCAATGAATGCTTTTCCTATTTCCAGCATAGTTTATATATTTAAACGAGTCAGGAGTCAACCTGTTTAAGATGTTTTCCTTGCTCCAGTTTAAGGAGAGAGAGAGAACTGGCATCCATTGTAATCCTGTCCTGGTCCAGGTCTCTACTCAGTGGGCAGATTTGGGGGGGGGGGGGGGGGGGGGGGGGGGGGGGGGGGGTAATTTTGCAAGTCAGTCAAGGAACGTATAGAAAGATCTGCCATTACTCTGGATGTTAAGCAGTCGGTGTAGCAGCAGATTCAGAGTAAAGGAGCATTGCAGCAGCGTGCATGTTGATCGAAAACATCACCCAAAATATATAAAGATAAAGGGGGGTAGTTACTGAGAGGATTATCTTCTTTTTAAAGCCCAAATAACACGGGCCTTGTGGACTAAACGTAACGCTTTGACTCCAGTAGTCAGTCACGGTGCGGATCAGCCGGGTTTTATGTTATACATACGATCTTGAGCGGTGTTTTCAAAGCATACTTCATGTTGTTTTTGGTTGTTTTCCTCACGCCAGAGCATCCCTGGTGTTTGAGAACAGCAGCCTGGGAAGCCAACGAGTGGGGAGAGGACTGTCTTTAGTACCCCCCCCCCCCCCCCCCCCCCCACCATCCACCACCATGCACCACCCACCAGGGACAACACCTGCACCACACGCGGGACTTTGGAAGACCATTTGCTCCCACGTGTCGCCGTACCAGGGTCCAGATAATATCTGGCTTTGGGACGCTGGAGCTCCTCCGGCCTGCACGCTCTGCCGGACTGCAGAGAGTCACAGGTGGTGTTTTTTTTCCCATCAGCCTCTCTGTTGTCGACCAGCCACGGGCTGTTACATCTGACGTAGCTTCCATCATCCAACACGTGAAGACCCTGGACAGAAACACGCTGATGGATGTCCTTTGTTTTGGTTTTGTTTTGTTTTTTCAAAAAGAGAAACTATATTGAAATGAAATGAAATTCTACGTATAGGAAACATATTACCAAACAAACCAGCAAAAGATATTTTGAAATACTTATAAACGAATATGTATTGTGTAAAGGAAACTTCCAAGTCTAAAAAATTATAATTATAATAATAATAATAATAATAAAAGGTTAATTTCTTAAAACAAAGTTGTGACTCGAACCTCCGGATTATTTTCCGTTTTGTTTTCCTAGAAGAGGAAGTAGAGTGAAAGTTTAACACTTTAATTAAAACTTCTCTAATGCAATACCTGATGTTGTGACTGTATATTTTTAAATCCCTGTATGTGTACTTAAAGATGATCTATTTGTTCTGCAGCCTGATTTTACCAACTGTAAACGGGAAGCAGCCAATGAAATGATTATTTTCCTTATTATTGGTTATTTTCTTGATTTAATTGATGAATCCTTTACACTATAAAAAGTCTGAAAAAGTCAAAATGTCTGCCATAGTTTTCTGAAGTCACTTAAGTTTCCTTTTCTTCCATTGAGTCTTAAAAACCAAAACAAAATCAGTTTCTAATGGTTTAAAACCGAGAAAAACCAGCATAACCTCACATTTTAGAATCTTAAAAGAGCATTTTTTACTTGATATGAACAAATTATTAACACATTATCGAAATATTTGGCGCTACAAGTTCGGCTCATTCAGTTTACGAAATCTTGAGGTTACCGTGAATTACGGGGGGGGGGGGGGGCTGATTTGTCGGAGTGGGCGTGGCCTATGTGTTTCTCCTATTGTTGGCTTAAATTTGCGTGATTCAATGGTCTCGCTTTGCCAGACCCTCCTCCGAAGCACGCTGACGGAGTTTCTGATTGGCCGCACGGCATTCAGGGGGCGGGAGCTCTAATTTAATGGCATTTCTTTAAACCAATCACAATCATCATGGGGTGGTGCTAAACTCCGCACAGAGCCGCTGCAAAATACATTGTGCGAGAGAAAACTCAGATTGGACAGATAGTCTAGCTAGCTGTCTGGATTTACCCTGCAGAGACCTGAGGACCAGGTAACCATAGTCCTCAGATTGGACAGATAGTCTAGCTAGCGGTCTGGTTTTACCCTGCAGAGCTCTGAGGACCAGGTAACCATAGTCCTCAGATTGGACAGATAGTCCAGCTAGCGGTCTGGTTTTACCCTGCAGAGCTCTGAGGACCAGGTAACCATAGTCCTCAGAAACCAGCCGCAGGTTAGAGCGCCGACACAGAGACAGAGGAAGCAATCCCGGAAGTTGAACGTCAAGGATTTAGACTAATGGGACTTGTTTTATTCTAGTGTTGGTCTAAAACGTTGTGAGTCCCTGAGATGGGACAGAATCCAGCAACATCAAATCCACACCAGGATTGTTGTGCTGTCACTGAGAGCTCAGCGGGAGGATTTACGCTCCAAACACACATTTAATTGGTTTAGGGGGCGAGACACAATTATTTTCATGAATCGATTAATCGTTTGATCTGTAAAGTGCAAAAAAACAGTGAAAATGTCCTTAAAGCCCAACACGGCGTCTTCAAATGTCCCGTTTTTTTCTGACTGACTGTTCAAAACTAAAGATATTCAGTTAAAAAATCAACCAAAACAAGTTTATATTCACATTTCAGAAGATGGAGCCCAAAACGTTCTGTCAGTCATGTAACAATTACTCAATTAGTTAACTATTAAATTAATCGTCAACTGTGATTCCAGCTTTTTAAACGTGAATATCTTCTAGTTTCTTTTTCTCTGTGACAGTAAACTGAATATCTTTGAGTTGTGGACAAAAACAAGACATTTGAGGACGTCATCTCGGGCGTCGGATCCATCCTTTTTCACTAAATTCAGATTTTTAACTCGTCTTTTCATCCCCAAAATAATCAGAAGATTTAATCGGCAGCAATGTACATTCTTGTTTACAAAAATGACAGAAACCAGGCGTCAACTATAAAAAAAAAAATCTGTCAATAGACAATCAACAGGGGCGGCTGTGGCTCAGTGGTACAGCGGTTACCTCCAATTGGAGGGTTGGCAGTTTGATTCCTGACCCCGCAGTCCCATGCCGAAGTGCCCTTGAGCAAGACACTACGTCGTGGGAGTGTGTGTGTGTGTGTGTGTGTGGTCTGCCACTGTGTGTTGACGGGCTACATAAATACTGTTCATTTACTTCTTTTTATAGTATTTTTTGTGGGATTTCCCCTTTATTTGATTGGGACGGAGGACAGACAGGAACGTGGGAGAGAGACGGAGGACGACACGCAGCAGAGGGCCGCACGTGGGACTCGAACCCCCGGCCGCTGCAGAGGACTCGGCCTACATGGGGCTCTTACCGGGTGAGCCAGAGGTCGCCCCTAAATCTTATTTTGAGATCAGATTGTGCTGTTAACGCTGCTTTTAATGTTGTACTTTCATCATAAAACCACATATATACATATATATATATGACTCGAACATATAACATATATTTAGTCTGACACAAGAAAAAGTCTTGCATTTATAATCTTGTGTAAAAGTACACTCGTTAGCATAAAAAGTAAGCAAAGTACTCATTACGCAATACAGCTCAGTAACGTGTCACTAATGTTGCAGCTGGCAAAATTAATATTTGTTTAATTAGTTGTTTTTATTTCTTGTCTTAATCTGCAAAGGAACTATAGTCAGATATATGCAGTAGTTACTACGTCGATTTATTAAAATGGAAATACTCCAGCAAAGTAAAAGTACCTCAGAAATGCAGTATTTGAGTCGATGTATACGTGGTTACAGTCCATGCTGAATAGCATCAGTCAGTGTTGTTTTTATATACATATGTTGGATCAGTAATGTCAATAATAACGTTATTGGTTGAAATTGAGAGTCAATGAATCTTTTGATGATTTTGTGGATGAATGGATGAGTAGTTGGGTCTTTAAAATGTCAGAAAATGTTAAAAATGTTGAAAATGTTTCCCAAAAAGCTCAAGCAGCGTCCTCAAATGTCTCGTTTTGTCCACAACTCAAAGATATTAAGTTTATCGTCACAGAGGAGAGAAGAAACTAGAAAATATTCACATTTAACAAGCTGGAATCTGACGTTTTCCTTTTTTTTCATTGTAAAATGACTCAAACTAATTATCAAAACATTTGGTGATTAATCTTTGCAGCTTCAGTTTTGGACAGCGATGATTTATTAAAACATAACGGACATTATTCACAATAAACTGAGAAGTTATGGATCTGGAAATAATTAGCAAATCGTTCGTTTGCTGGCAGCTTTTAACAGGATTTCTTTTTCAAATAGTCGCTCGAGTTCCAGCAGAGTGTGAAGAGCATGTGTTTTACAGTTGCTGTCTACACACACACACGCACACACGTACACACAGACACACACACACACGTACACACACACACACACGCACCCACACACACACACACACGTACACACAGACACACACAGACACACACACACACACACACACACGCACCCACACACACACACACACGTACACACAGACACACACACACACACAGACATACACGCGTACGCACAGACACACATGCACACCCACACACACACGTGTACACACTGACAAACATGCACATACAGACACATGCACGCACACACACACACACACACCCACACACACACACGTGTACACACTGACAAACATGCACATACAGACACACGCGTTCAGACACACTTTCACACACAGACACACATGTACACAATGGCACACATGCGTGCACACACACACACACACACACACACACATGCACACACAGGCGTGACACAGCAGCTGTCCTAAGCGATAATAAAGTCCGTCTGCAGGAAAAAGCTCGACACAACAAGAGCTCGTTCTTCAATTCGGTGACAAATGAAAGCGATGTGCCGGTTGGTCGTGGCCGCTCTTCATCCCTAAAACACACTGATGATGACGAGGAACAGAATAAAGAAAAAGGGACACAGAGACTTCAGGGACGTTGGATCTTCTTCCTCCCATCGTGCTGGTCTCCTGGTCTTGTCCTTCTTCTGCCAGGACCCTTCCTCCCACGGCCGCTCGAGTCATGGAAAGGATTTTGGTCAATATTGGAATCACGATTATTTACCTTCATTACTTCTTGACTTTTGGAAAGATTATTATTATTATTATTCCGTTTATTGAACTTAACTATGCAGTGAAACAGTTAAATAAATCAACAGTGAAAACACATTAAACTGTGATATTTCCCTCATTAAAACACATTGAACTGTGATATTTCCCTCATTAAACACATTGAACTGTGATATTTCCCTCATTAAAACACATTAAACTGTGATATTTCCCTCATTAAAACACATTGAACTGTGATATTTCCCTCATTAAAACACGTTAAACTGTGATATTTCCCTCATTAAAACACATTGAACTGTGATATTTCCCTCATTAAAACACATTGAACTGTGATATTTCCCTCATTAAAACACATTGAACTGTGATATTTCCCTCATTAAAACACATTGAACTGTCATATTTCCCTTAGTAAAACACGTTGAACTGTGATATTTGTGATTGGTATCCTGCTCTGCCTTTGAGAAAATGAAAGCTCAGATGGACCGATCTGGAATCTTCTCCCTTATGACCTCATAAAGGGCAATTGTCCAGATAGGTCCATCTTACCTCCCCTTTCTCTGCTATGCTCGCCCAGAGAAGTTGGCCCACCCATGAGAGGGAGACATCACGGCTTTCAAACGAGCAAAGTGGCAGTTGGTCAAGACCACACCCCCCCACCCCCCAAAAACCCTCTCCCCCTCAAGAGCTGCAGACTCCAAAATGGCACATACTAAGGAAAGCTCATGTGTGACTGGCTCTAGTGGCTGGAGTTCTGCCAAAATCACTATAAAAATTCGGTTAATTGCACAGCCCGACATCCTAGAGACTAAGCTTGAATCTCATTTCTTCATCTCACCCTTTCCTCTCAGTTTTGCACGTTAGGTGAGAGTACGGACTGTCCTAATACTCATTTCTACACCCATGCAGTGTGTATTAAAATATTTATTGCCAACAGACCTAGTAGTGGCCTACACAGATGAGAACATCTGCATCTGCACCGCCATCCAAGTAAACATGAAAGAAATATAAAATATATACAAACATATGACACGCAAACGCCATGCACACACTTGCAGACGCCATCTTGGAAGTTTGTTTAACAGAGTGGTGTCCCATTTCACTTCGGGGGGGGGGGGGGGGGGTTTCACCCCTGGCCCTTACCACCTGGTCTCGAGGGCTAGGGGGAAGGGGGAAGACGGAGAAATGGGATTCTCCTTCAAGAAAACAATGGATTAAATCAAGACAGGACGTTAAACAGCATTAAGATTGGCCTTGGGAGAGATGTTGCATTCATTAAAGTTTCAAAAAATCCGCTAAACAGCTCAACAAATCCACATCAAAAACACACTGAACTGTGAAATGTCCCTTTATACTTTTCCCGGTTGGAATTTTTAGAATTCCCCTTAAAATAACTAATATATTTGAATGTTGGCTAAGTGGGTTAAGCCTTCGGGAGGGGCGAAACGGCGTCATTGGTTACACAAGATAAGAGTTCCCTTGCAAAATAATCATTTTTCTCAATCACATTGTTTTTGTGATCATTAGGAACCGGAATCAAAATCCAGATTTAAACTCGACTAGCTGCCCAGCCTTCCTCCCTCCTCCCCTCGTGCTGACTCCTGTTCTTGTCTCTCTTGTCTTCTACCCGGACCCTTTTCTCCGGCCTCCCTGACGACACCCCGTAGTTTGGTGAATTCGGCAGCTGTTAGGTGCCCATGCGTGCGCTGGTGAGGGGGGGGGGCGGTGCGTGCTGACAGGACACGCCGGCTATTTTAATGCGCGAGGCCACCACCACAGACTTTTGACATTCCTGGTCCAGGAGTCAGCTGTGCCATCAGGACCTCGTCGCCCCGGGGTCGCCGTCCCACAACGGCGGGATTGTGCTGAGATCTGCTCACAAGTGGCGCGCACGAGGTCCTCTGCTGCGTGCACGCAGGTACTACACATGTAGTCATGAGATGTGTTCTGTTCATGATAGGAAGCCTTGTGTCCGTCGATTCAGTCTCAAAGCAGCCATTGTGGTAGCTTGTTATTAAAATCCATAATTGTTTTTATTGCCTTGTATGAGCTGCAACAAGTTAAAATACTGAGTAGATCTACTCAAGTACTGCATGTACAGTAGTATAGTACTATAGTATAGTATAGTACTATAGCATCGTGATACGTGATTATGTCTAAATTGCAATATTGTTATGTATGCTTGTAATTTTCCAACTTCAAGTTTTTCCCAATTTCAATTTATTTATGTCCTTAAAAGGAAACGTCAACATCTTGTCTGTTCATCTCACTTCAGTTTTATTGCTGCAAAATTGGGATTGTTGCAGAAAAACCGACCAACACATATATAACAGTCTATAATAGTCTGGGTGCAGTAAGCGTCATGGCTGAGGGTCAAATGGAGCCGACAGACATGTTGATGATTGTTTAAAATATATCTTTATTCTACCTAAAGTTGCCCGGTCCACTGCTTTGTTCCAGACTCAAATATCTCAACAACTAATAGATGACAGATGTGACTTTTTCTTCAGACATTCGTGGTACCCAGCTGATTAATCCTCCTGATTTTAATGATCCCCGGACGTTTTCTTCAGTGCCAACAGTACGTCATCTACAAAAATAGCATAATAAAATGTACAGTCTTTTACAAAGGTGATTAGACTCCATCGTTACCCTAATAGTTCATTAATAGTTAAGGGACAGGTCAGCTGGAGTAGATGACTGGAGCTGAAGGGGGGGGGGG
>NC_048422.1:23409594-23410641 GCF_013103735.1 Etheostoma cragini | reverse complement strand
GGGGGGGTTGCACTCTTTGCCTGAAACGACAGCTGAAAGCAAATGGAGAAACAGATTATTTAAAGCAGGGTTGTGACTCTGTGATTGACCTTTGAAATGTGTGTGCCGTTCTGATTGGTTGAGCTGAAAAGGTGAACACCTGCACCAGCTGATTGCATTCAGGAAGACAGAGGCTTGATTAAGAGCTCCTGAAAGAAGTGAATGAATGAACCTACACTGAGCTGCATTTCAATCTGGAGTGACTAGTTTGCAGATGTGCGACAATTAAACAGCGCTTGATGAAATGTAGAGTTAATTAGATAACAGCTGGTTTGATTCAAGAGAATTGATTTTTAAAAGTTGGGTCTTCCTGACGCAATTAACGCTGAGCTCCATTTCAGTGTGGAGGATTCCAACAGCGGGACATCACAGTCACAACTCTACACACAACAACAAAGACCTGCGTTCACATGAAACAGGTAAGGTTCACGGTGCATTCAAGGTTATTGTAAAATGCCCTCTTTACCGTCTGGTGGTTGTTTTTGTTGTTTAACAACAATTTACTGGTAAGACAAGTTGTAAGACTCATTATCACTAAATCCTTTCATTTCTTCCACATTGCCTGAATGAGAAAATAGTCGTTTTGTGCTCTTGTTCTTCTTTTTTTTTTTTTTCAAAGTGTAGCAGCGGTGTTGGAAAAAAACCCAAACGATATCCGACACTAGCGACAATATAGGTCGTAACCAGAGAACGTCGGTTGAGGATTTTAACGTGACAGTCACAGTTTCAGACACACAAGTTTAAACGGTAGTATTAAGTAATAAACACAAAATAAGATCTTCTGTCGTACTTTCACAATCTTTTTATAACAAGTAATAGATAAAATACAGAAAAGGGAAAAACAAGTCGGATCAAAATAAACGTGTGTCATAAATCCGTTTCATTCAGAACTCAAGACAAAATAACCCTCGTTGCTTTGCAAAGTCTCCATTAAAGTGTCCCTCCACTGTAAATGTCCTCCTCCTCTCACAGCGGGGGAGCTCTGTGTCCGCGCTGACCTCCCATGAC
>NC_048422.1:23405053-23409494 GCF_013103735.1 Etheostoma cragini | reverse complement strand
GTGTGTGTGAGTACTAACAAAAGTGTGTACACAGAGTGTAGTGCAGTAATTTCCCCATTGGGGACTAATAAACAAATCTATTATCTTATCTATTCAGATCCTTAACTTCAGCAAAAGTAATAACACCACACTGTAAAAATACACAAGGAAATGCGTTGAAAATATCAAAATAAAACAAGGATTGCACGATATGAGGAAAATATTGCGATAACGATATTATTCGCAATAGAGAAACGGACATTAAAGGAACACTGTGTAGTAATTTCTCCCCTATAGCGGTGAAATTGTATGTTTTCATTCAATTGCTTTTTTCCAATGCGTGTTGCAACTAGCCCTCGTGAGCCAAGAAGCTTTGACGGCACGTCTTCAAATAGCGCTCCATCGAGTTTTCTTTCGGGTGGAAGATTTGGTATTTTCAGGTTTGGCATTTCAAATAAACTGCATTTAAGCATTAGTTTGAGCATGTTTAGGTAATTAACCCTCGGGCGAGATTGTGCATCGTGTTACAACTTGACACACAACGAACAAACAAAAGTTGCAGTATGAATCACAGACTGTAAGAATCTGAGCTATGCTAATTAGTAGTGAGACATTCTTTATTTGTTTTTTGATGTACGTGCATTGTTAGATATCATCAGGTGATTCAGGGGGAGGACGAGGGGGAGGGAGAGGACGGGGACATAGAGGCAGTGGCTCTGCAGGAAGAGGCCGCTTGGCCGCTTCAAGAGACAATCTTGAATGAAGAATTGCTAATTTTGACCGTAACGTTGACTAACCAACTTCAGCGTCCCTTTAAATTTCTTTCTCCTGCATTAGCTCTTTCCACCTGGGAAAGGCCACCATGATGTTTACTCTCGTTTTTTTTTTTTTTAATTCAACCGGTCACGTGGCCTTTTTAATTCCCTTTTGAAAACAAGTTGTTGACGAGTCTCGAGCTCGAGTTGCAAGTCAAGTCTGAAGTCAGCTGTTTGTGCGACTCGAGTCCGAGTCTTAGACTTGAGTCCCTATCTCTGGTGTCATGTGGATGCAATGACAGTGTTGTTGTCATTACTCCTCAATCAATCCTCATGGGGGCGGCAGAAACTACGCCCTAAAGCTCAGTAGTACTTAGTTCCACTGCTTTCAGTATTCTGCCAAAATGCAACAAATTGCTTGTTGAATTTGAAAAACGTAAAGTAAAACTATGAGTATTATCGGAACTTAAAGTATTAAGAGTAAAAGTACTTACAGGGATAGTTCAGATGCTTTCAAGTTGTCAGTGTTTTATTAATCTAGATTGTTCTTGGTCTCAAGACTTTTGAATGTCTTGGTTTCGTGTCGGAATCAACCTCATTTTTACTCAGACCCCTAAACGCGTCTCTATCCGGTTAAATGGACTCTATAAAATATCTAGTATTTTCAGCTCTTCAGCGTGCTGTCAGGCGGCCGTTTACAACGGAGAACCGAAGCCGTCATTTACGCTCTCTTCACCGGACTCCTTTGACAAAACAAATGATTTTTACGTTGCAGAACACAGGAGTTGCTGCTCTACTGCTGCCTCCATCGGTTAGTTAGTTTGTCGGTTGTTAACAAACTAACATCTTTGAAACACCAAATGCACACAACAACACTAACTAACTGACCAAATGAGGCAGTGGTTTCTGGTTTAGAGCTGCAAATAGTAATCATTAAAGTTGAAATATTTTTAGACCAAACAACTGATCTATTTACCCAGAAAATAATCAACCGATTAATCACAATCACAACAATGGAAAATAATAATTTGCACTTCTAATCTGGTTGTTTGCAGCTACCAAATAAATTGGACAATAGTTGTAGCTGAGATCCAGAGGGGGGAAGGATGCATGGAGACTAAACGACAGTATCTGAAGAGAGGGAAATAAAAGAAGGTAGAGAGATGTGCAGAGGAACCCATGTTTGTAGGAAACAGGGAAACAGGGACAGCGGCAGGGAGGGATCCCACGTTAGGGAGAGCGAGCATGATCCTGCTGTGAGGCCGGGCTGCTGCTGGGGCTATATTTAGATTCTGTTGCCATGTGCCGGGAATGTGCACAGCAGAGGGAGACATACACACACACACACACACACACTCTCACTCTCTCTCTCTCTCTCTCTAGTTTTACTACTGGTCATGCACTCCTGCACATGGGAGTCTCTGTTCACAGTTTCAGGGGATGTGATTGAAGGTTTCCTCGTGCTTTCATATCACATATTCAGTTTCTTTGTCTTTATTAGATGCGAGAGTTATGAATGTATACACACACTCTCTCACACACACACACACAGATGGACAGATGCACGCACACACAGAGGCGCGCACGCACGCACACACACACACACACAAGTGTTCCCCTTTCGCTCACACACACTGACACGTGATTTTTTTATTTTTTTTTTATCATCTTGGTTAATCACTAAAACTGGAGGAAGTGGGGGGTTGTGATGAATTATATCAACCTTTAAAAACAGGTTGATGAAGATGTTCTGGTTGATGAAGATGTTCTGGTTGATAAAGACGTGTTCGGCGTCTGTTGCTCGAGGACAGAAGAAGAAACGCTGCTCCTGTATTTAACTCCCCTTCATCTCTTGACCTCTCCAGCTGCCATTTTGTCTCTTTAAAGTTAAATGCACATCCCTCTGTGCAGTAATCTGCTCCACGCTCCCGCCGTGCAGAGCAGATCAGCCCTGCAGAGCGGAGCTCAGCATCTCTCATTGGTGGTGAGGTCGGAGTCCAGGAACAGCCCAAGGTGTCGTCGCCATGCAAACCCGAGAAGGCTGTGCCAATGAGAAGAAGCCGACTTCCTCCCAACCGCCCCACGATTGGCTGATTTTCTTTAAGTATGTTATTGTGAAGAGCGGATTGACATTTAATTTGTAGAGCGCTGTGGAATTCAAATCTCAGGCTGTTGTGCGCTTTTCTCTGGTACACAGAGAGTCTTGTGTTACAAACAGAGGACATCGTCTCTCCAGCATGTATCACTAAATCACATTAGAGATGATGGCAGGAAGAAGTGGACCCAGTTACAAACAGCTGGACTGATCAGTTGAAAATAACAGAACTGAATGCACAATACAGAAAAATTAGAAACCGACTTAAACAAAGTGCCTTGGGTTGCTTTCACACCTGATCCAGGTTGGTCCTTTTAAACCGGATCTTGGAGCATTTTCATCAGATAGTCCAGTTGGGGTTGGGGGGGGGGGGGTGAATGAAAGGTCATTCAGAATCTGGTGCAGACATGACAACCCAACTCGGATCCGCTTGAAAACGGGGGTCTTTGCTTCCAGGTGAATTAGTTGAGAATGCGACCGACCCGATCCATTTACATACGCAACCCTCCTGTTGTCCTCGGGGTCAAATCAACCCGTTTACAGAAGACTTATAAATCAGAACTATGACCAAAGAACGTTAAAAAGTGACAAATGTTGTAAAAAGGTTCAAAAACGAACAAAAAAATCAACATTTATTTTAAAACCCAGGAAAACGTGTCCGAACCAAATTGCCAAAAGTGACAAAAACTTGTTAAAAAGAAGTGACAAAGAAATCGGTAAATGTGAGAAAAATACTTAAAAAAATCTACCTTTTAATGTTTAAATCTATCTTTAATGTTTAAAAAAATCTACAAAAACATAATAAAAATAACAAATTGTAAAAAAATCTAGAAAAACATAATACAAATAACAAATTGTAAATAAATCTACAAAAACATAAACGACAAACGCTGAGAAAAGTGTAGAGGGATTTTTAACAATAAAAATACATTTTTATCTATAATGCCCTTTTCATCAATAGATCTCAAAGTACTACAGGTTAAAAAAGAGGAAAAAAGAATAATAAATAAATAAATAAAGCTATTCTTAGAAGAGAGAAAATAACATCTAAAGGGGACCAAAACTTGTTTTATGGTACAAAGGGTTATATGCTACGTCAACGTGAAATACTATGTAACGTTACTCCGTTGCAGTAGCTCTAGCTTTAACTAGCGCACTCCAGTTATTTAACTTCCAGGAAACAAGTTGGCCAATCAGAGTAGACCGGGCTCATCAGGAGGAGGTCTTAACGAGACAGGTGGTCCTACAGAAAGTCTCAGACACAGGTACAGGCAGCATGAGAAAAATAAAGTGTTTTTATTTTTAACATTAAAGCATGTGAACAAACACAAAATGCAAGATTTATCCTGTAAATACTATATAAACAGTGCTGCTCAGAAGTTGGCAAACCCACCCTAAAGTTAACTAAAAGGAGGAATAAAAAAATTAATTAAAAAATTGGGAAAATTATACCTTTTTAAGGACACAAGTTTATTTTAGAATCAATGTATCGTAAATAAATAAATGTTCTTCCCTAAAATACAGGGGGCATAACACACCCCCCTATGTTAAAATACAGGGGCACAAGTATACACCCCCCTATGTTAAAATACAGGGGGCACAAGTATACACC
>NC_048422.1:23403723-23404746 GCF_013103735.1 Etheostoma cragini | reverse complement strand
CCCCCCTATGTTAAAATACAGGGGCACAAGTATACACCCCCCTATGTTAAAATACAGGGGGCACAAGTATACACCCCCTATGTTAAAATACAGGGGCACAAGTATACACCCCCCTATGTTAAAATACAGGGACATAATACACCGCCCTATGTTAAATTCCCATGGAGGCAGGCACTTTTTTATTATTAAAGGGCAGTTATTTCATGGATCAGGAGACCATCATCACATACCCTTCACCATACATAGAGACGGGCATGGTGTTGTGTCAGTTAGCTTAATATCTGGTTAGATTTGCATTACGAGATGATTTAATGGAAATTACCCGAACAATAACCCACAAACCGGTGTGGTAAGACATAGAAATAGAAATTAGCAAAAATACTGAAGTTAATGAACACTTACAACAAATAACAGTAGTTTTAAGGAATATCCTGTTACAACTTTCCCTTAAAGTCCTTATAACGTATAATAATACATAAGTAGAGTAGTAAAGTAAATGATGTGTACTAGTACAATTCCTTTTGTCCGTGATGAAAATACAATAAAGTTAAACAATCTGAAATTATAAAGTTAAACTGTCTTTAGTGGAATCAGTGTTGTTATCTCTGCAGATGGCGCCATCTAGTGGCGAAGCAGAATACATGTAAAATACACAACTTCTGTGTACTTCTGGATCCTTTGAAAGTGTGTATCAGCAGTACTTTTCAGTTCATCTTGAAGCAGGTGACGCGGCGGGCGGCGTCCGCCTCACACATCTCCACGGGCTGGTGCTCGGCGTCGTGGGAGGTGCTGATGAACCAGCCTCTGCACCGCACCGACTCGAACGTGGTCTGAGACGTCCCCCTGGTCCTCTTGTAGAAGAGGAACCGGTCCATGTCTCCGTCGTCGCTGATCTTCTTTAAATCCTCCTCGCGGCATTCCTGCAGTACAGACAGAGGAAATGGGTCTCATTCGTTCTCTGTGTGTGTGTATGGGGGGGCTGTGTGTGTGGGTCTCTGTGTTCGTATGTGTGTGTGTGTGTGT
>NC_048422.1:23393912-23403431 GCF_013103735.1 Etheostoma cragini | reverse complement strand
GTGTGTGTGTGTGTGTGTGTGTGTGTGTGTGTGTGTGTGTGTGTGTGTGTGTGTGTGTTACCTCCAGCTTGAGCACAGCCTTCCCGTCCTCCATGCAGCAGGACATGTGCAGCTTGTTGGTGATGGACAGGAGGACGGCCGCTCCTTCATCGGCCGAGGCGCACATCGATATGTACCGCGACAACTTAAAGTTCACTAAAAACAAACACAGAATAAGATTATACTGCAGTAGATACACATTTTGTACTCTAAACATGATTACAAGTACAATATTATACACATTTCGTACTCTAAACATGAGTACAAGTACAATATTTCTGTGTGACAGAAGTACACAAAGTAGAAATTCTGAGAGAAAAGGTAAAAACAGAGAAGACATTAAGAGATAAATGATCAGATATGAAGTACAAATTACAGTATAAAGTTGCGTAATAGTGAAAGTACTCTAGTAAATGTACTCTGAGTACCTCTCTTGTCGCCGTGTCCCCCCTGCAGAGTCACGGCCTGCAGCTTTAAGTCCCCCGAGGCCCGGACGATGTCTTTCTGTGAGCAGTCGCACAGAGTGCACAGGTTGCCGCTGTTCATGCGCTGGAAGATTTTCCTCACGCCCGTGGACGAAGCCTCCGTCGCCGGGACGACTGTTTCTGTGGAGACACGGAGGAAGATGTTAGACAAGGAGGTCAGGGATGTCTCTGCATCTCTGCAAACAGTGTGGTGTGTTCCTGGAGTTAATTTACCACATTGCCAGACAAATTGAAAGCTTTTGGGATTTATGAGCATCATGGACATCTGTAATCAATAATGGAGGTCCGGGACGTCCCCCAATGGGTTTGGACTCTGGTTCTGAAGCCTTGAGTTTAACAAAGAACTGGGTTTAACCCTTGTGTTGTCCTCGGGTCAAACTGACCCGTTTCAACAAATAACATGGATGATTCCACACAACATTCTCCAGGTAAAATGAATGATTACTTTCAGTAATTTTTTTTTTTTTTTTTTTTTTTTTTTTTTTAGGTGTTTTGTTTAATCTTATAGCATTTGATTTCTTTTTTTCAATGGTTTTAAAACAGCATGTGGACTAGACTTTGACATCTACCCATGTGTGATGCACTCAACATCCTCTGATCTTAACTATTAGTCAAAATAAATCCACCTTTTTAACTAAAAACATATGTATAATTTGATATAAATGAGGTTTGTTGACCATGAATTCAAAGAATATGTGTAAAACCTGTTATTATACAAGCTCAGGTTTTTAAAAAGCACCAAAAGCTGTGAAAAAAGTGACAAATATATACGAAAAAGTGACAAATATATACGAAAAAGTGACAAATGTATACAAAAAAGTGACAAAAACATTGGAAAATCCCACAAGAAATTTCCATTTTGACCTGGAAAAACAAGTTCATGGTTAACGGGAAGACAACACAAGGGTTAAAAGACCCGAGTAGCAGCGGACCTGCAGGTTTCTGGGAGTTTGTTCCAGATATGAGGAGCATAGAAACTGAACGCTGCACCCCCCGTTAAGTTCTGACTCTGGGGACAGAAAGCAGACCTGTCCCAGACCACCTGAGAGGTCTGTGGGGGGGTCATGGTGTGGTAAATGGTTCACAACCAGTGGTTGATGTCCCTGATGCTACGTGCCGTCTCCGATGGGAAACAAGACCTTGTCACAGTGGGATTATCAATGAGATTTTCTTACTTGGGGAACAGAACCTTGAAGTTCTGGTTTCACTTTTGTCTCTCTCTAACATTTAAGGATGTGAAACTGTTGTTGTGATTCAGCACTATATAGATAAAATTTAATTGAATGTTGTTAGGGAGTGAGGGGTCGCAGCGTCCGCCTAACCCGGCCCACCTGCTTCTCGTCATAGTTGTCAGATCTATCCATCGTATAATCAAGAATATAATAAAACTAAAGGGAGACTTGGCATACAGCCCGATCCGGTTGGGGAGAGTTCTAGCCGGACCAGGCTCCTCTCTTTACCCTGTCTCTCCTAGTTATGCTGTACTAGTTTTAGACAGCTGGGGGACTTCCTTCGACACACTGAGCTCCTCTCTCCGCTATCTTTCCATTTATGTGCATCCATGTCCCAGAAACCCTAGTTACTAACCTAGTTACTAACCTAGCTCTGGGGAGTCATTCTCCGGAGTCCTTGTTTCCTCGGTTCAGGGAGGCTCCAAAATCATGTTTGCAGTTGTCGCCATGGTACCGCTAAATGTCCTGCTATGTCCTGCTACGTCCTGCTATGTCCTGCTACGTCCTGCTATGTCCTGCTACGTCCTGCTGTGCC
Source organism: Etheostoma cragini (assembly GCF_013103735.1). Taxonomy (NCBI): domain Eukaryota; kingdom Metazoa; phylum Chordata; class Actinopteri; order Perciformes; family Percidae; genus Etheostoma; species Etheostoma cragini. The sequence goes on along the minus strand of NC_048422.1, from coordinate 23,401,140 downwards.
TTATAATGCCCCACAGTGCCCTGCTATGCCATGAACTACTACGAAGAACTACTGCAAACAATTTGTGACTGTTACTGCCTTCTCTTTGTTTTAACCCCAACCGGTCGTCGACACCGCTTACCAAGAGCCTGGACCTGGACCTGGGTCAGGGTCTGGGTCTGGGTCTGGGTCTGTCCCGGGTTTCTTCCTAAAAGGAGTTTTTCCTCTCCACTGTGGCCCTGTTGCTTGCTCTGGAGGAAACTACTAGACCTGTTGGATCCTTGTAAATTCTGGAGTGTGGTCTAGACCTGCTCTATCTGTAAAGGGTCTCCAGATAACTCTTGTTATGAATTGATACTATAAATAAAATTGAGTTGAATAGAAACGGTGCGTTCTGCTGTCACCCACCGGTCACCAGGCTCTCCAAGATGGCGCTGCAGAGCTCCTCGTCGCTGAGCTCGCTGCGACTCACGCGTCTCGTCATCCTGTTGGCCGCCAGCAGCAGGTTGGCGACAGACAGCAGCGTCTTCCGGTTTCGGCTAACCAACATGCACAGACCCTCGTCCAGTTGGAAGAACTCATCCTGAACGTCCTGCGCGCGCACACGCACACGCACACACACACACACACACACACACACATGCATGCAATAGTTACAACAGGTATTAATGGACTCATGATTAGTTAATGGACTCAGGCTGGAAAATACTTGATCCATAGCTGTAGTTTCCCGGCGGAGTTGGGAGATAATTTAATAAAATAATAAATAATTTGACTTACCGTCATGTCAAAGCAGCCGGACTCAGATCCGGTCTCCTCACACTCCGGGGAGCTGAAACACATAAATATATAAATATAAATATATATATATATATATATATATATACATAAAATAAGTACTGAATTAATACATAAGTCAAGACATTTGCTAGGCTTCCATTACTTCCAGTAGAATGCATGTGAAGGTAGTACTTAGTCACGTAAATGTAGTATTTAGTGATGTGAATCTAGTACTTACTGATGTAAATGTAGTATTTTGTGACGTGAATCTAGTACTTACTGATGTAAATGCAGTATTTTGTGACGTGAATGTAGTACTTACTGATGTAAATGTAGTATTTTGTGACGTGAATCTAGTACTTACTGATGTAAATGCAGTATTTTGTGACGTGAATGTAGTTTTAAGTGACGTAAATGTAGTATTTAGTGATGAAAATCTAGTAATAAGAGATGTAAATGTAGTATTTAGTGATGGAAGTCTAGTACTTACTGATGTGAATGTTGTATTTTGTGACGTGAATCTAGTACTTACTGATGTAAATGCAGTATTTTGTGACGTGAATCTAGTACTTACTGATGTACATGCAGTATTTTGTGACGTGAATGTAGTTATAAGTGACGTAAATGTAGTATTTAGTGATGACAATCTAGTAATAAGAGATGTAAATGTAGTATTTAGTGATGAAGTCTAGTACTTGGTCACGTAAATGTAGTATTTAGTGACAAATGTAGCATTTAGTGATGTGAATCTAGTACTTATTGACGTGAATGTAGTATTTAGTGATGTGAATGTAGTACTTACTGCTGTAAATGTAGCATTTAGTGACGTAAATGTAGCATTTAGTGACGTGAATGTGGTATTTAGTGATGTGAATCTAGTAATTATTGACTTGAGTTTAGCATTTAGTGACGTGAATCTAGTACTTACTGATGTAAATGTAGCATTTGGTGACGTAAATGTAGTATTTAATAATCAAATAATCAGCAGAATTGATCTATCGCAGATTACGGGTCTCCCTGGTAAAGGGTTCATTTTAGCAAGTCCTATTTACAGTGGTGGAGGAAGTATTCAGATCTTTTACTGAAAGTTAAAGTACTAATACACACTGTGAAAACACTCCATTACAAGTAAAAGTTACTGCAGTAAAAGTCTGTATCGGCTAAATGTAGTTCCAGTACTTTGAGTGTTTAAGGTTGTGCTCATTTAACTCCTTCATATACTGTTGGGTAGCATCATGGTCTATAAGATCATCACATGTTTGTAGTGTTGCTGTCCTGTAAGAACTACGTATCACTAAAAAAGGTTTTTTTTAACTCTTCATGTTGCAGGAAAACAGCTTAATTTTCAGCTTTGTGACAATCAGGTCTGCAACCAACCATTATTTACGTCTTTAAAATGTCAAAATAATGAAAGCTGCCCATCCAAGTTTCTAAAAGTCCAAGGTGATGTCTTTAAATGTCTTGTTTTGGCTGTTCAAAACCCCCAAAATATTAAATTTGTTCTGAATTTCAAACAGGGAAGCAGGAAAAAAAAACAGCGTTTTTTGCCATTTGTGCTTGAATAAATAATCCATGCGGCTCGGGCGTTTTCCAGCTGATCCAAGAGGCTTTTTAAAGACTGCATTTAGCTTAAGAAGTAGGAGAATCATCTCAACACATAAAGGAAGACTTCATCCCTCCGATTATCAACATCAGCACATCTGGAGACACGTGGTTTTCACTGGACAGGAAGAAGAGGAAACACTGTCATCTGAGAAGTAACTGAAGCTGTCAGACTGGACATGTACTGGAGTACAAAGTACAATGTTTACCTCTGAGATGGAGAGGACAGGTATAAAAGAGCAGAACATGGACAAACTTGAGCAAATGCACTTAGTTACCACCTAGTTACCACTTAGTTACCACCCCTGGCTGATGGGCTCCTGGCTCTGACTCCACAATAAGATCTTTACATTTAACCCTTGTGTTGCCCTCCCGGGTTAAAACAGACATTTTTGTCCTTTTTTTTAAGTTTTCACTAACACCACCTTACTAGTTTTACACTACTTTTTGGAATTCAGGGTCAGTAACCCCTCATTCATATAGATTTGTACCTAATATTTGAGTTAAAAAGCAGAAATTGTTAATTATTTTGACTAACCGCTAAGATCAGAGGAAGGTACAGATGAGTTTAGTCAAAGGAATGTGATCAGTTGTGTTTGCAAAGTGCGTTGTGAGAAATCCAATCCAATATTAATAATATCTTAACAGTATTTTTAACAGTAATTTGGTTAAAAAGCAACCCATATTTTAGATCTAGACATTTTTTAAAGGGGGTCACATTTGACCCGAGGACAACAGTTGGGTTAGCTCTCCACGAGAAAGGGAATACATGCATTTCCCAAAAGTGTCGAACTATTTATTGAAAAGCTGAGAAGCAACTGAAGCTGCCAGACAACATGCAGTGGAGTACAAAGTACAGTATTTACCTCTAAGAGGTGGAGGAGGACAGATACAAAGGAGCAGACCATTGCACACCAACATGTTGAAGGTGAGAGAGAGAGAGAGAAGTGAAACACGTCTCCAGACCGACTGGAGCTGTTCCCTTTTCATTCAGGATGTTCCGCTGGTTGCTGATTATTTTTAGGAAATCCTGTTTTCAGCTTCATACGTGCTGATAAATCACGTTACACTGATTTCTAGCTCCTCCTAACCAGTTTTGCAACAGATACAAATACTTTACTGTACACTATACGTCGGTAGATCTATCATGTAGGCGCCTTTACTTTTACTCACATCAAGTAGAATGTATACTTTTACTCTGATACATGTCCCCTAAGCATCTTCTTTACTACAAAATAAAATCGATATATATATATTTATTTATATACATATTTCTTTTAAATTCTGTTTCAATTTTTCTCTGTGTGGATGTCAGACTTTGAATTTTAAATTTAAGAAGTTGTGAAAAAACTGAACATCGTGCTATAGGGAAGCCACAGTGGAGTTCATGGTGAATATTTTCAGTTTTTTTTACTTTTCTAATATCTAAGTTTTAATATCACAAAACTTCTTTTGTTCCTCAAGAACAGTAAATATCAAATACTTTAAAGCAGGGCTGTAGTACTTGAGTCCGGTCTTGGACTCGAGACCGTTTGCAATGGTCTCAGACTTGCCTCGGGCTCGCTAGTCTCTGGACTCAGACTTGTCTAGGTCGCTGGTCTTGCCCAATGTGGTTTCTGGTCGGGACCGAGTCCAGGTGTCTTTATTATGTTGATAATAATATTGGAGGGAAAGTGAAACCCAAAATGATTGTCTTGATACTGTCATGCATAAGACCTTTTTTTTCTGTCCTGGTCTTGACTCGGACTCAAACCTTTTTGGACTCGGTCCTAACTTGGACTTGACTAGTCGTAGTCTTGGACTTGTCTTGGACTCGACTAAGGTGGTCTTGACTACAGCCTTGCTTTAAAGTGCTTATATGATGCTTTTTGGCTTTTTCCCTTTCCTTTATTGTGTTATGTGTATCCTTTGTGCACATTATAGGTTTCACAAAGTGGAAAAGCCCAAAGTCCCCCCCCCCCCCCCAATAGGGACTCACGGGCCCAATCCCAAAGTCCAGACTCTGGTGCACGTTGTTGCAAAATTTATAAGGGCTTAAGGTTGTCCAAATGTCGGATTTCAAAGGGCGTGAAGGTTGAGTAAACGCTTACCGAGCCCTTTCCATGAGTCTGCATTGATACGGGCTTCACCAAAGGGAATTACCCACAGTTCAAAGCGTTTACCGTGGAGACCATGGCCAAATCCGGAAATTACAAACCGCACGCCACACGACGACGGACCAGACCGGACCTGTTGTCCAGCTTGTTAAACAAGAGTTTGAGAAAATTGGAACCAGGCCGCCATCTCTTGTGCTTCGGCCGTGTGGAAAGCAACAAACTTAAAATGAAAATACCCAAACCGATCAGCAACATCTTTATTACTAAACGTCGTCAAGGTAACATGTGATCTCCTGAAGGGCGGTCCCAATCCCATTAATACCTATCTGAGACCATGTGACCTCGCACACTGTCTCACTTAGCACCTGAGATCAATTAAGTCTGGGAGTCTTCGGTCCTCAGGGCTCACGTTGGGATTGGGCCTCCATCTCCAACAGAAACCACTGCTCACAAACTGCTCCCAACATCTCTGTTGTAGTCCAGACTTCTGAGACTAACGTTATAATGCTCGCCTAGCTGCTAGCATAGCACGCCCTCATACTCTGCTTCTGACTGGCTAGTAGTCCTTACCTAGGTACTGTCAGGGCCCTCATACTCTGCTTCTGACTGGCTAGTAGTCCTTACCTAGGTACTGTCAGGGCCCTCATACTCTGCTCCTGACTGGCTAGTAGTCCTTACCTTGGTACTGTCAGGACCCTCATACTCAGCTTCTGACAGGCTAGTAGTCCTTACCTAGGTACTGTCAGGGCCCTCATACTCTGCTCCTGACTGGCTAGTAGTCCTTAACTACTGCACACGTGCGTCTCCCAACAAAGATGGAACATAAGTGAGATGCCTCACTCTGTTGCTAAAACAGAGAGCTCAACACACAGGGTGAAAAGAGGAGCTGCAGCACTGTGCAGTACAACAAAAATCTGGTTGTCTATTTTTTAATTGAGCCATGTGAAGCTATTCTGATATAACCTCAAAATACAATTATGAACCTGAAAATGAGCATAATATGGGCACTTTAAGACTTTTACTCAAGTAATATTCCAAAAGTAATTTTCTGGTAAGATACTTGTACTTTAACTGCTTTCCAGTGTATGTACTTGTACTTTAACTGCTTTCCAGTACTTTATACAAGTCTGCACTAAACACAACACAACGCAAGTATTGTGTTTCAGTTTCAGTTGTTTCTTTTACCAAGTTAGTGAAGCAGAAAGCATTTGAAGTAAATAATAATTTGTTATTTTAGACTCAAACCACTTACCTGTCCAAAGCTTGAGACAGGTCGAAGTCACACATTGTCTCGATGTACTACGTTTTAAAGATTAAATATGAATGAGTAGGGATTTCTCTGAGTCTCGTCCGACCTCCTGGATGACTGAGCGTCTCCGTCTGAGCGTTTCTCTTTTATAGCGCCCAGCTTCTTTGTTGTAGGTTGTGGCTTCATGCCTGAACTTTCTCTCACATTGACACGATGACATCTGAAACCACATTAAGGCACACTTCAGCTTGAATGATGTGAACTAAAATGCATTTCATTAGAGTGCAGATTATACCACAAAAAAACATACTTACTTAAGTACAAATTCAAAATACTTTACTTAGAGTGAAGATTATATCACAAAAAACATACTTACTTATGTACAAATTCAAAGTACTTTACTTACTTTAGTTTTTTCATGTTCTGCTACTTCATACTTCCTCCAAATCTTAGAGGTACATGTTGTACTTTGTACTTCACTACATGTTGTCTGACAGCTTTAGTTACTTTTCAGATTCACAGTATTTCCTCTCCTTCCTGTCCAGTGAAAACCACGTATCTCCAGATGTGCTGATGTTGGATGTTTGTGATGAGCTGGAGGACGAAGTCTTTCTTTTACGAGTTGAAAACATTCTCCTTTTTCTTAAGCTAAATAAAGTCTTCATAAAAGCTGAAAACACGGCTATTTTAGGTGTAAAACTAACAGGTGTCAAGGTAACCCCCCCCCCCCTCCAGCAATGATTTAGTCCTGTGCTGCTTTTGATGTCATATCAGAGTTATCATAATTACAATTTATCATTCGCTTGTGAGTCACGGGTTGTTGGTTCTCTTGTTTTCAGAAGTTAATATTGTAATGGCTGCCAGTTCACCGTCGTCCACATCAACACTTTCACAGTTGTTAAACACTCTTCTCTCTCACTGCTGCAGGTGATGTAGCGTGGCTTCGTTCTGGTTTCTGGTAATCGTGGCCCCAGTAAAACTCCCCCTGTCTTCAGTTTTATAGCGAGTGGGCTTTGTTAGTTAAAAGCAACGGGAAATGTTGAGAGAAGATGCAGCAAAGGTGGGATTGATACATTTTTGCATAAACCTCAACCAAACCACATGTGACAGATACTGAGAGATGGGCGCTAGAGCAGCTGGAACATTAACTCTAACTCACCAAGCGCTCTCTGTCTGTGTGTTTGTCATCTCTAAACGTACGTAGGACGTCTCGGCAGAGATGGTGCTGGCTGATGTAGCTAAACAAAGAATTATAAATCACGGGACATGAGGGTAAACTGTCCATTGTGCCAATAGATGGTATGCACATGAGGTTTGCCATGATGTTGAGAGTGGCATGAGAGCAGTGTTTTAGATGTGGAAAGTTGTAAAATTTCGGGACACATCATCAGTAGTGTACCTTTTTAAATCAGGGGGTGTTTCGGCCTTTCAACACTAGACGCCCCTCATCAATGTACACAGGAATAAGTCTTTCTTTTCAAACTCTGTTTTTTTTTTTTTACTTTCTGTCCCCTGCAGCTTT